>NC_090235.1:1127500-1427500 GCF_024489055.1 Chanodichthys erythropterus | reverse complement strand
TGTTTGAGGAAAGAGTGTTTTAAGTACATTTTTATTGTGATTTATTTAGTGTTGAGTGATGAATAAATGTTTTTTTTTTTTTAAAAATGGACGGAATTTGTTGATGAAATGGAATGATTTGTTAATCCAACAATATGGCCTTATCATTTTAGGACAAAGGACATCATCAGTATATGAGAAACATAAAAAATTGCAAAGGTCATTGGTGCATAAGAGCTGGATACAACCATGTTTATGTTTCCTCTAATATGGACCACTTGTTTGAAAGATTAAAGGGTTAGGTAAAATTATGCCATTAATTACTCACCCTAATGTCGTTCCACACCCATAAGACTTTCGTTCATCTTCGGAACACAAATTAAGATATTTTTTGATAAAATCCCATGGCTCAGTAAGCCCTGCATCGCCAGCAATAACACTCCCTTTTTCAATGCCCAGAAAGCTACTAAAAACATATTTAAAACAGTTCATGTGACTACAGTGGTTCAACCGTAATATTATAAAGTGACGAGAATACTTTTTGTGCACCAAAAATAACAAAATAGCGACTCAATATCTAGAGGTGGGTGATTTCAAAACACTGCTTCATGAAGCTTTACAAATCTTTTGTTTTGAATCAGTGGTTTGGAGAGTGAATCAAACTGCCAAAGTCACGTGAACCGTTGAAAAAAGTATTCTCGTTGCTTTATAATATTAAGGTTAAACCACTGTAGTCACATGAACTGTTTTAAATATGTTTTCAGTAACTTTCTGGGCATTGAAAAGGGGAGTGTTATTGCTAGTGATGCAGGACTTACTGAGCCATCGTATTTTATCAAAAACATCGTAATTTGTGTTCTGAAGATGAACAAAGGTCTTATGGGTGTGGAATGACATGAGGCTGAGTAATTAATGACAGAATTTTTGGGTGAACTAACCCTTTATGGGGTAGATGATGTACCTAACCTGGGATGCGTTTCCCGAAAGCATCGTTGGTGAACCATGGTCGTAAGTCCCATTGAACTCTATTGGTAATGACCAAACTTGCGACCATAGTTCGCTTCGGGAAACGCGCCCCTGGCCAGATGCTAAATGGTTGTCTTTATCTCTCTCTCCACACACAACGCAGCACTTCTTCAGTATCTAATCGTTGTTTAAGAGAGAGATTAAACTCTCTATAAATGAGGGGTGAAGTTTTTGACAGTAATGTTTTGTTGAAAACAGTGGTCTGATTGGGGTTATGTTCGATCTGCGTAGGTGTAGATTCATCAGCATCTAGCAGCAGCCGATAAACACTTTCAGTATTGTCATCCTGATCGCCAGAAGCACAAAACCCCACCAATCTCTGCTGCTCCCAATCACCATCACTGTGGTGCCAAAACTAAACCCAAACCCATTCTGTTATTATATACAGTATATTTATTAGGCCTATATTATATAACATTATCAATGCTATATATCAAAAATATTATAAGACATACTATAAAAAAAATTATATGTAACCATAGATAGATAGAGATAGATAGACAAATAGACAGATTAGATAGATAGTAACCATAAAAACCAGGCATTTGTTAAATGTTTTAAATGCTCATGAATCACAAAGACACATAATCATCTCTCTGTTCATCCTTTGACCAAATGATAGGACTCTGTATAATGTATCCAGAAAGCATCTGAGCACCAAATAAGTCCCTAAGGGCACAGCAGGGGCCAAAACTTGTCGCATTAGGAAATAAAACAAAGAGCCACCTCTACCTTCAAGTCATGGGTCACTAATCAGAAGCACTTAGGCTGAGCAGGGGTTGCTGTGGTGATAGTGGGGTTGGGTGAGGGAAGAGACGGTCATTTATCACCGGCTGTTTCATAGTGAGGCTGAGCGGAAAAGACAGCGCAGACTCTGCAGACAAACGACCAACAATAAAGAGAATTAATCAGCACTGATTACCTGACTCCCCACAGCCAATAATGGAGGCTTAGAGAAACAAAGAGAGAGGGAGAGTGAGGGGGAAATATGACCGAAAGGAAAGACGGAGCCAGATCCAAGGAAAAGCAAGGAGCAAGAATGGGTTATAAGAGAATTAGGAGGATCTGATCAGTCTAAATAGACTTGCTCTTTAAATTGGACATGTCATTTTTCTAAAATTCTATAAAATAAACCACTTAAATGAGTGCCATGTCCCAGAGGCCAGTAGCAGAGTCTTGTATTACCACTGAATGGCTGTCATTGCCCTGCGGTCCGTCAATACAGTGATCAGAGCTCAGCACAGGCTGATGGATTAAACGACTGAACGAATCGGATTCTTCTTGCTGTGTAACACCAGCTAATTGTTCCTCACACACAGCAATAAAATGCACCTCCAGTGCGGTCACATGCTCATATTCTCTTTTCAGCCCACCAATCACTGCCATGTCTGATTTTGACATCTGAGATGACAAGAATTGGCCATTTTTACTGGCTGTCTGGTAAGCTAACCATCAAGTAAAACAGAGACACTGATAAATCAGCCACATTTGCCCTTTTATACCCAATATCAGAAACTACATGAGGCCTATTGGCCAAATAAAACGTTCATTTTATGAGGATGGTGTGTTTGTTGCAAATGTGAAGACTTTAATCTGTTTAGGTCTGAAATACATTACTTTGGATTTCTATATGAGCTATTATGTGTTTATATTATGTTCTGTGTTTCATATTTTACGATTACATCAAAACATGAGTCCAATGTGATTATCTTTACCTGTCATGTTAATAATTTGCTTTGAAATAGCACATTGCGGTCACTCCATTTCCAAGGGTATTATCACAAACCTCCTGTAAAGACTTCCATGGTGCTCATTGGTTGAACTGCCATAACCGGTCTAAATGAACACTACTTAATGGACCCTGATGGGTGAACCTAATCCAAACCCAGTTGCTACTGATCAACTGGGGAGAAGGAACAGATGGATTACTTTGTGTGTGTGCATGTGCATGTGTGTTATATTGTGCAGTAATTGCTATGTTTCTCTGGTTTATTGGCTCTTAACCTTGGGCTGACAGCTACTGAGCAGGTGGGGTTTCTGTTGCTATGACAACTGCTTTGAGTTCAGGAGTGTGCTGGCATGTAGGATATACCCCACTGCAGCTTGGGCAAAATCACCCATAAAATAAAAAGGCAAAGAAAAAGAGTGAGTGAGAAATTGTGCACTTTACTTTTTAATGTTTTTGTGATTTATTTGACAGCCAGTTTAAATGGGTGGACGGCCGAAAGTGCAGGCTATATACAAGTGTTTCCCAACCTTTTTGTCTGATGTACTTGCATAGCCACATCAGTATGGCTCATGTACCCCCTCATCAACTTCTAATTTGAAAAATGTTCATTTTTAACTAATATACTGGATATCATATCATTTAAGCATTATCAATGCTACATTTGTTGCATAACACATTTCAAAACACTGCTTCGAAGCTGTATGAATCTTTTGTTTCGATTCAGTGATTCTGATCGCGTATCAAACTGTTAAACTGCTGAAATCATGTGACTTTGGTGCTCCGAACCACTGATTTGATTCGTTAAGCTCCGAAGAAGTTTTTTGAAATTGGCCATCATTAGATATTGTTGAAAAGTCATTTTGGTTTTTTGGCGCACAAAAAGTATTCTCGTCGCTTTATAATATTAAGGTTGAACCACTGTACTCACAAACTGTTTTAAATATGTTTTTAGTACCTTTATGGATCTTGAGAGGTACAGTAACATTGCTGGCAATAGAGGCTTCACTGAACCATTGGATTTCATCAAAAATATCTTAATTTGTGTTCTGAAGATGAACGAAGGTCTTAGGGGTGTGGAACGACATGAGGGTGAGTAATAAATGACATTATTTTTGGGTGAACTAACCCTTTAATGATGGTGATGTTATCTCCTGCAATGACCATTAGTATTTGAAAGTGTAAAATTTTTGTTTACAGTTCATTTTATTAATAAACATTCTTAATAGAGTTACTGGAATATCGGATGTTGTTTGAGTTCATCTCACAGAGGTGCACAGACAAATAAGATGGATTGCTTCCACCAAGGTTATAGTGCAGCACTTAAAATGGAAATAATTGAACCAAAGCAGAAATGTGAAGCTTACAAT
Source organism: Chanodichthys erythropterus (assembly GCF_024489055.1). Taxonomy (NCBI): domain Eukaryota; kingdom Metazoa; phylum Chordata; class Actinopteri; order Cypriniformes; family Xenocyprididae; genus Chanodichthys; species Chanodichthys erythropterus. Next base: position 1,423,399 of record NC_090235.1, on the reverse strand, counting down.
TTTATAAAAGCACTGTGAATTTTCACTGTGAAAATTGTGTATCGTTTGAGCTGTAATGTTGCTCATGTTATTTGTATGGTTGTTTTAGGTTACAGAAAATGTTTTGTGACTATATACTTTTATATGTGTTAATGTTTACAGACTGGCCCCATTCACTTTGTTGCAAAGAGCAGAACCACCAAGTGCAACATGTTCCTGGATTGACTATAACCAGATTTTGGGGTTTTTAAAAATAAAAGGAGGATCTATCTATTTTTACTAAGTCTATTTTTAATTATATGGTAATCAGCACTATGCCACAAGTGCTGTCGATTGAGCTTAAAGGGATAGTTCACCCATAAAATGAAATAACTGTTATCATTTACTCATCCTCGAGTTGTTCCAAATTTGCATGAATTTCTTTCCCCTGCTGACCATAAAAGAAGTTATTTTGAAGAATATGGGTAACCAAACAGTTGATGGGCCCCACTGTCTTCCATTTGGGGAAAAAATATGGAAGTCAATGGGGCACTTGCCCACCAATTGTTTGGTTACTGACATTCTTCAAAATATCTTCTTTTGCATTCAGCATAAGAAAGAAATTGATACAGGTTTGGAACAACTTGAGGTTGAGTAAATAAGGGGTTATAATTTCCATTTTTGTGTGAATTGTCCCTGTAACTTGTATTGAACCTGGAATATTCCTTTAAAGGGCACCTATAATGCCCCTTTACAAGATGTAATATAAGTCTCTGGTGTCCCCAGAATGTGTCTGTGAAGTTTCAGATCAAAATACCCAACGGATCATTTATTATAACTTGTCAAATTTGCTCCTATTTGGGTGTGAGCCAAAACATGCCATTTTTGTCTGTGTCCCTTTAAATGCAAATGAGCTGCTGCTCCCGCCTGCTTTCCAAAAGAGGGCGGAGCTTTAACAACTCACACGTTGGTTGCTCAACAACAAAGCTGGAGAATCTCACACAGCCAAAATGACAATTGTCAGTAACGTTGTTGAGCCTTACATTGATGGAGAGTTATAGAATACATCTGGATGTTTCTGAAATAGTGGATACATTTATGTAGTTGCTGTGGAGTTGATTCAACTCATCGACTAGCATGTGCCATCATGTTAATCTTTTGTGCAAATCCAGCATTGAATTGACCCTCGTTTGTGAAGCAGTCTGGTGTAAAATGACAGCATGGCACTCTACTACAACAACTCTTGCTCTTCTCTAAAGAAGCCCAACATGGCCTCACCCTTTGTTGCCTGTTCTCAGGGGCAGCGTTTATGTAAGTTTTAGGGTTATTGATGTCACTAACCCTGCACGTTGTAGTCCCTACCAGCTGTTTGTTGTAGTCCTTAAACAGCAAATTCTTTCAAAGAAAATATCTCCCTTTACATTGAACTTTGAGCATTGTAACTTTGCAGACGTTGTTTATGGTCTAACAGCAGCATTACACATTAACTAAAGTTAAAAAAGTATATCAACCACCCCTTTAATAATGGGGTGCTGACACCCAGCATGCTTTGCAGCTGTGGTAAAATCAAACAGAATTTTAACTAATGGGGAGTATTTGTAATTTATGTAGGTTTACATTAATTAATGTAGGTATAACAAACATATAGCCCATAACAAAACAGTAAATTAAGTATAATTTACATGTATTTATGTAGTCTACTTCTGGTTAGGAATCATTGTGTACTTTTATCACAGCTTCAGTACAGTGTTTCTGGTTTTCCCCTTAATGATGAGTCTGGTTTACCTTCATTTACTTTTTCCTTGCATTAAAATACTGATGAGCATTATCTTGAAGTGCAACTCAGACTCAACGCTCATTAAAGAGGTTATAGATTCTATTACAGCTGCTCTTTGGCATGAGCAATCCCTCACACTGCACAACAGTACCCAATAAATACAAGTATATTTACAGCAGTTTTTATTGTGCCAAACATTATTCTCATGGTTAGTTAATGACGTAACAAAGTGACTTGTAATGGCTGTTAGTCATGCACAAACATATTAATGAATGTACGCATGATGCAGCTGCAAGGCAGCAGAATGTAATCTTATTTCCTATTTGATAATGAAAGAGACAGAGGAAGAGCAAATGTGCATAACCGACTGAGTGACTAATGGCGGAGAGAGGCCGAGGGACGCAGAGAGGAAAGGCGAGGGAGACCATCTGTTCTGCTCTCTCCTTGTTTTACCCCCTCTGCTTTCTAATAACTAACCCTCTCTCGCTTCACTTCAGATTCATGATGGGAGATAGACACACACATAAACATGCTGCAGGACAGCCAGTTCAATTAGAATACATTAAGAGAGAATTCATGATTAACATCAGGATAAATAGAATAAGTCTGACAGCCTTGACAAGTTTAGGAAATGACGTTCATCTGTGGGCTGGGCAGCACAGATGGGTCCTGATGGCAGGCATCACTCAGAGATGGCTACCACCATAAAAAAGAAAAGAAAAAAGGGAGAAGAGAAGAGAAGAGAAGAGAAGAGAAGAGAAGAGAAGAGAAGAGAAGAGAAGAGAAGAGAAGAGAAGAGAAGAGAAGAGAAGAGAAGAAACATGCAAACAGAAAAATGAGAAAGGAAGGAACAGACGATCTATTAGGCCTACTGAACAGACGAAATCGAGACTGCTTCTCAGAGACCTAGCCTATTAAATTCTCCAATTAGTGTGAAGACATAAATAACTGCTTCCAATTTCAGTGTGTCACTCAAGGGCAGGATCCAGCTCCAGGGAAACAAAACAATTTAAATTACGTTCCTCTCGCTTTGTGTCCGGTCTCTCTTTTAATGCCATAATTACGCTGCCATTCTTTCGCTCGTCCTCACGACGATACATCACCTCCTGCGACCCGGGTGATAAACGTCCTTCTCAGGAGAAACGTGAGCTAAAAAACAGCCGCTGTCCACTTTTCTTTTCTTTCTTTTTTTTTTTTTTTGCAAGAGCCCTCTCTCTCTCTTCTTCACCCTGACAGTATTTCACCGCGAGCTGCTGAGCCCCCCACATCTATAATTCACGCGTCCCTCGACTGGGTTGCTGTCGGTAAAAATAGGAAATCCATCACTGAGACAAATGGTCGTTAAATGAAGCCCCGCGCAGCAGATAGGCAAAGCGGCAGATGAGGTTTAATTGTCTCTGCGTGCTCATATGAAATCAGTTCATGACCGTGGCGATATGACCGCGAGCCTTTAGAGGTTGTGGGGCATATTCTTTAGGGCTACATAGTGTCAGCGAATAATTAAAAGGCTTTTAATATCGGTGCATATGAAATGGCAGCAGGCTATGGTTACTAGGAGGTCTTTTGTGGGCTATCACCGACAAATATGATACATAAAGATGTATTAAAAGGGTCAATGCAAAAGTGGAGCTATTTTGGCAGATTGACTTATATAAACTGTTTATTCTCAGCCAGCCTTTGAGTGTTATTGTGATGCTATAAGCTCTGAATATATTTAAAAATAACTTAAATGTGGCCATTATGGACCTAAGGACTGCATTTTAATTTTCCTTCAAGTGAAACACAGACTGTTTTTGTTTATATTTTGTGCTTTGAAAAAATAAATAAATAAATATATAAATATATATATATATATATATATATATATATATATATATATATATATATATATATATACATATATATGAGACCATTAAAGTGGTCATGCTGATGGTGATAGTCAATGATGGTAACATTTAAATTACATTTTTTATTCATGTCAAAAATAATAGTCTGGGTAATATTCCTAATATTAAAAAACCTGAAGACATGGATTACACCAACAGAAGTAATTTTAGCAGCAGCACATTTTCACGTACAGTGCATGGGTTTAGACATGCAATTTCTCTAATCGTTGTACCAAAAATACATCCATTGAGACATAAATTGCTAGTTATAGCTACAAATGTTTTAAATATATGATCGGAATATGATAAGCCTGAAAGATGAATAACAATGAGCGATATGTTCATTTTAAACAGTTTAACAAGACAAATTGGTCTTCCAGAGAGGCATGAAGAACATGAAATACGACCAGACCTCTAGAGGGCACTAGCAGTGTGGAGGTAGAGGGGAGGGGTCAATTTCCTGGAGGAAGACCTAAAGGTAAGGGTTTCTGCATAGTGGGAATAGAACCACTGTCATTCGCAGCCAGACATACCTCTAATATATTTCATTCAAAAGCAGTTTTCATTTTTTTTTTTTTTGCTTCATAGCATAGCCTGCAAATGTGAAAATTAAAGTATATAGGCTACAAGCATTTCAAAGTAAACAGCTGGTGCATAAAGTTAGCAGCCATTACCAGTCACAGCATGGACATTATTTTTTTCAAAAAGGAAAAACTGATGTGAATAAATAATTGCCATACTTTGTAAATAATTGCAAATGTCTGCAATAATCTGCAAATATATAGTGCAGTTTTGTGATTATGCAAATAAAATGCAAAATAATAGTAGTATTGTTGACATATTGTATAACTACGTTGCTTAATTAAGACAAGACAAGAGCTTGTGCAGATTCTCTGTCTCTGTGTGTTTGTATGTCTGTGAAGGCGAGTGCACATGCATTATTCATGGGTCAGTTTAAATAGGAATTTTAGGCTGTACAGCAGCCTTTTAAATCTCCCATCAATCTGTCATCCTCTGATTCACGGCAGTACTTCATCACCTACCTGAGAAGGGAAAAGAGAGGGAAGGAGAGAACAAAAGAATAAGAGCAAGAGAGACAGGGAGAGATCTTTTTGTCTGTCAAGCTGACAGGCTGCAGTTGCTGTGGCAACTCCGTAACATCTTTCTCTGCCAGTCGGGAGGAAATGAGCTGCCATGTAGCCTGTCGGCCATCTATCACTCTACACTTAAATGTGCACACACACACACGTTCATTCTCTCTTTCACACACACACAAACGCTACATCATGTTGCGGGCTATCTGTGTTTTTTTTCCCAGCAATATGTTTGTATTTTGCTCGTGCTGATTAAACCTTTACAAACTGAAGTTTTCAGAAAGAAAAAGAGAAATATAGGAGGACTGAGATATGGAGAGTGAAATACAGAGGGGGAGGAGTGGTAACAGAATGAGCTTAATAACTCGCTTCCCCCTGCTGTTGTCGAAATAATTACAATGTGCTGTTCTGTAGCTCATTATCATAATACATTTACAATGAGTATGCAATGTCATTCAGAGGGCAGATTCTCTCAGACACAGCTTCTCTGCAGGCGTAAAACTGCCCTGTCAGCAGCTAGAAGGCTCCCCCAATAGGTGGCAGAGCTATAATAGTGCAGCATTAACTTCTCCTGTGCTGACTGTGCTCTCTCTTTCAGCCACATAAAACACAGAGGAGAAAAAGAGATAGACAAGGAGAGAGAGAGCAAGCTGAGAGAGTGACAGCTTGAGGAGGAGCACATGAGGGAAAGAGTAAGGTAAAGCGAAAATGAGATAAGACGCAAGAGAAAAGGAAGGAAAAGTTCAGGACACAGGAACAAGCCCCCTGGCCTAAAGGGATGTCTGATGCCACATGTAGAGCGGTCTGCCTTTTACACAAACAAGCAAGAGGACATAGCATAGACTTTTATTGTTTTTATATAAATACATTTAAATTAAAACAGTAAAAAGTTTAAATGCAATAAGTGAATTTAGGCATCACATCATTGTAATGTTGTGTAACATTTAAAAAAGAGACATTTTGTGATTTTCTAAAGATTGCATTGTTGTTAAATTATTAATCAAATATCTACTATTGACAGATATTGTTAAATAAATAAATCTGTAATACGGTCCAATAATCAAAATGATAACAATATATTGTGCATCCCTAATATAGCTATCCATTTTTTTTTTAAATATATTACTTATTCATATTCGTATAATATAATAAATATATTAAAGGGTTGGTTCACCCAAAAATGAAAATAATGTTATTTATTACTCACCCTCATGCCGTTCCACACCCGTAAGACCTTTGTTAAACTTCAGAATGCAAATTAAGATATTTTTGTTGAAATCTGATGGCTCAGTGAGGCAATTCCATGACATTTCCTCTCTCAAGACCCATTAATGTACTAAAAACATATTTAAATCAGTTCATTCACATTATTTTCATTTTTGGGTGAACCAACTCTTTAATATATTTATTATACTAATATTAATAAGTAATGTATTAAAAAAATCAGCGTATCGAATCATGATTCGGATCATGTGTCAAACCGCCAAACTGCTGAAATCATGTGACTTTGGCGCTCTGAACAGTTGATTCGATACACTGATTCATTATGCTCCGAAGCTTCCTGAAGCAGTGTTTTGAAATCGGCCATCACTATATAAGTCGTTAATTTGTTTTGTTTTTTTGACGCACCAAAAATATTCTCATCGCTTTATAATATTAATATTGAACCACTGTACTCACATGAACTGATTAAAATATGTTTTCAGTACCTTTCTGGATCTTGAGGGAGGAAATGTCATTGCTCCCTATGCAGGCCTCACAGAGCCATCGGATTTCAACAAAAATATCTTAATTTGTGTTCCGAAGATTAACGAATGACAGAATTTTCATTTTTGGGTGATCTAACCCTTTAATATAACATTTAAATCAAAATTTATTTAATTAAAATATCTTAATATATATATTAAGTGGAATTCAGTGTCTGTGTGTATATATATATATATACACACACACACACACACACACACACACACACTGGATTCCACTTTTAAGGGTCAAAATAGTATTTTACATTAGCAACAGCACATTTCCACTTTTTACAGTGCACATGGGAATCACACAAGGAGATGGATTTGATCTGAAATGTGATGAAATATGATGTGATATAATCATGAAGTATGATCAGGACACCTGAAAGATGAATATTAATTAGCAATATGTCAATTTTAAAGAGATAAAAAGACTCAGTGATCTATGACATTGTATTATATTAAATATTATAGATTTTTGGAGTAAAATTTATAGTTTTTAATATGAAGCAAAAAGATAAAACCAGGACCACAGAAGGACCAAAGTGCTTATTGTAATTAATGGGATTATTTAGTATTTCCGTGAAGTAGATGTACATTTCATTAAAACCTACAGCTGAATGAAATCATTAAATTTGCATTCATAGTGTTGCTATCATTATATATCTTCAATTCAAATATGGGCAATTAAATATGAAAACATTCCTATAAGTCATAGAATAAATGTACCTTTCAGATTAATCTCTTTTACTGGGATTCTGCTTTGTCTGTCATCGGTTATTCAATTATTAAACTAAATTGTCAAAATACAATTTTAATTAGAATAGTTGATTTACATAGAATAGTTTAGTATTTTATATTAAAGGATTAGTTCACTTTCAAATGAAAATTAGCCCAAGATTTACTCACAATCAAGCCATCCTAGGTGTATATGACTTTCTTCTTTCTGATGAACACAGTCGGAGATATTTTAATAAATATCCTGATGCATCCGAGCTTTATAATGGCAGTGAACATGGGGTCATAAGTATGAGCTGAAGAAAGTGCTTCCATCCACATTCATCCATCATAAAAATACTCCACACGGCTCCGGGGGATTAACAAAGGCCTTCTGAAGCGAAGCAATGCGTTTGTGAAAAAAAAAAAAAAAAATCCATATCTAACATGTTATGAAGTAAAATATCTGGCTTCTCCCAAACTGGCGTTGCGTCAGTTACACTTTTTCTGTAAGTTGAATAGGAGTTTTACACTTTTTTGTACACTGAATACGGAAGGTGGTCTGGCAGAAGCTAGATATTTTACTTCATAAATTTTGATTGTGTTCATCAGAAAGAAGAAAGTCATATACACCTAGGATGGCTTGAGGGTGAGTAAAGTACTTTGGGGTAATTTTCATTTGACAGTGGGGTAAGATGGCATCTTTGAATAATTTTACATTTTGTTCTATAACAACTAAATTAGCAAATGTTTCTATTTATTTTCTATAATAACACAATGGCTGATGCATCATTATCCTGCACATGCTAAACTTACACTGTAAAGAATTACCGTGATTTTAACAGTAAAAGACTGTAAAAATGCTGCGGTGAAAAACTGTTAATTGGTTCACAGAAAGTTTCCGTACTATATACGGTGAATAACTGTAATAGATCTAACGGTACATTTAATGTAATTAAATTTTATACAGTTTTTGAAAGTGAAAAATAACAATTCATTGTAAAATTTACAGTGAAAAACCGTAAATTGACATTCCCACAATTCCCTGCGTGACACTTCACATTTGATATATTTTTGTGGAAATAACTCTGTTTCTTCTTAGTTTTTCTCATTTTTTTCTAATCAGTTATGTACATTAGGGTTTTATGTTACATCTAATGTTGTTAAATTAATGTTTATTGCATTTTTAAAATTTCATGCATGTTACCATGATGGTGTTTAGTGTGTGTGAATGACACTGTGTGCTCCTTCTATATATTAGTATTGTCCTCCTCAGCTTGTGGAAAAGCTGCTTGTGATGAACTTTGATTCATCATGTGACTCTAATCACCACTGTGTTTACTGACTGTCAGTGTATTATAAAGATACAAAACAGATATCAGTACTTCATTAGGTTGGTAAATTAACATTATATCAGTTAATTAAATATTTTTACCGTAAATTTTACTGGGATTTTTTTGTACTGAAATCCATTTTTACAGTATTGTTCTGGTAACCACAGCTGCCGGTATTTTTCCGTAGAAACAACGGGATTTTTTTTACAGTGTATATGTTACAATTTAAAAGTGGCATCTTCCCCCATCTTACCCTATAATACAATAAAATTCATTTTTTATAGTTTATATTTATGTATTTAATATATGAATCATTTTTGTAATTGAGGATGTTCCCAGAAGGAATTTTAACAAAATTGCCCCCAAATTATAGCCAACTAAACCCACACATGCACATTTACACACACAGAGATAAATATTTACAACAAAGCACGTCAACATGAGAATAGTTCCATTTTATTTCTAAAGTATTTCCAACATCCACATCCTTCATACACAACAGGCAGTTTGTGTGTGTCTGTGTGTTCATGGGTGTGTGCCAAGCAGAAGCCGATAAAGCGACAGCTGTCAGAATGATGGAGTGTCTGTCAGACAGGATGTGAGTAGCGAATGAGTTTAGTGCTGCTGCCTGCATCATTGACTCACATCTTTCAAGTCATTCAGAGACACATGCAGTCAAATGGAGATCCTCATAGAGCTCTCAGAATCTGTGTCTCTCATTTGCATAGAACACGTTTCATGTTTTAGCTACTGAGCCATGTCTTGTCATTTTCATTATTCATTTTGTTTAAATTTAATGATTTACAAAAACAGTAACTATCTCAAGCCCCGCCAGCCTAAGGGAGACGAGGCCTAATACAAATACAAATTGTCCCTGCAGGTCCCCTGAATTTTTAGCAATAGCCCTGATGCAAAGACTAATTGTTTTCAAATAGTGTAGCTTCAGTAGCTATTGAGAAAGATTCCATCCATTGATATTCATGTAGTTTCACAGAAAGCCACACAATTTATCCTGTTTAATGGTATTTGTTACACTAAAAGACCAAATTCAGACATAAGTAGATTAACTTTGAACATAAATTTAATTTGGCCATGGAATAAGTATTAATGTTTTGCTGTTTATCTTACCCACCTAAAGGCAAAACATGGTTAAACCTGTTTCTAGTGAATTAGTCTCTAGCTCCTGATATAGTCCTCCTCATCTTAATGCTGACAAATCTTCATAGTCCAATATAAGATCTCTAGTGCCACCTAATGGAAAATTTACCAAGGACTGTGCACGTCAAAATCTAATCAACAAGAGTGCTTTTTTTGTTTTTTTTGGTCTATCTCCCATTCGTATTCTATTTCCATTGTATCTGGTGTGTCATAGATATAGTGGTATCAAAACAGTATTAGCCTGGTTTTAATAAGACGCTTACATTTAAAAAAGAATAGATTGAATAGAGCTACCAAATATTACTTAAAAAATAAAACAATAACGGAGAGAGGGGGGTTGGAAAAAATAAAAATTAACGAGAGAGAGAAAGAAAACATATTACATATTTTATAAATAACTTTATAATAGAGAACGCACGAGAGAGTGATGTATGAAAATTATATCGACCGAACCTCCAGAGAACTAATAGACCTGCAAACAACACAAGTGTCTGCACAAAATATCATTATGATACTCGAGAATATATGTATCTTAAAATGTATATACGAATTACTGTTGCAAACCATAGCGAAGAAATTCGTAACACGCATTCACTTTTCACCATGCATGATTTTCTTCCCTTTAACCACTAGGTGTCACACTACAACATTTAACGCATTAACTGGAAGGAAAAGGCTGGGGGCGCGCTGCGCGCTGCTAGGTGAAGAGTTCAGTGCGCGCCTCCGAGTGTGATGATGCGCGACCTCACATCAAACTATAATTCAATTTGCCACGAGGTAGTAAATGCATCGCTCTCGATATGTAGTATTGCGATCGTCTAAATAAGGTCCTTAAACTGAGGCATGCCAATAAACAAATGCTCCGGACTATTACGAACACTTAACCTTATGGACGGAATATGTTTTCCTCCATTAATTTGAGTATTTCACAGCGCTCACAGACATTGCAGCCACGAAATGTCTAATGACAATGTGCCGTTTATATTGGAGTATAGCCTATTACAATTTTCAGATAATGTCATGATTGAAAAAAATGACAGGCTGTGTTCGACTCACTCCAGTGCCATGGAGAAATGATAACTCTCACATGGAGTGTGAAAACACCCTGGTGATGTTTCAAGATGCTAGTTATTATAGCTACAGATATCTTGAATGCTCCCTTTTTTCATTTCTATAGACTATATATAGGCTACATATGACATTATATACACACAGTAAAATCAAACTTAGTTATTAATTACTTGTCATATTCCATAATAAATATATCCCACTGTTTTTTTTATTTTATTTTTTTTATTGGCTAATGTGCTATCAAAGAGAATGTCCATTTTTGATTAGCTAATAACCTTTACTTGGTGGTCATTTGAAAAGAGAGGGACATTCTCATTCTAGAGATCATTTGATTGGACCAAAATCTGTGCAGTGCAGATGAGTCATCAACATTTTCCTGTAATGGAAAAAATGTTCATTTTAAATCCATAAATCTGCTAATTTTAAGCATCATAAAGATGGCTTCAGAAAAGTACACTTCCATAATGTACTTAAAGTGCTCTATTTTTGCGCACTAATTTTGTACTAAAAAATCTTCTTTAATACTTCTTAGGATAATCTTATGAACATATAAGTGTATTCAACTATTTTGAGACACCATGAATATGAACTAAAATGTGCTTTTAACATACTATCATACTAGCTAAAAATGTATTTAGTTACCACTTGTGGTACATTTGAACCCATCTTTTATACAGAGATAGTATGTTAAAAGCACATTTTAGTTCATATTCATTGTGTCTCAGGAGTACACTTAAACGTCCTTAAGATTATCTTGAGAAGTACTAAAAAAGAATTTACAAAATTACAAAATTAGTGCATGAAAATAGAGCACTTTAGGTATATGGAAGTGTACATTTTTTCACCTGGGTAGATATGAACCCCCAAAATCTGAATTTTTTCTTTAACATAGATCAAAGTCAAAGTTCAACCTATGTGGGACAACAAAGTCTGAAACCTTTTCCATATTTAGGAATTCAATTTCTTATGCACACCACATAAAACACTCACATTTATGTTTTATATTTTGGAATTGCCAATCTGCACATTGTTTGATACTCAAGCCTTATGAAAACAGAAGTGCTCATAAGTCCTGTTAATTGCCATAACTATGAAGTGACGACACTCTGATTAAATTATAGCAGCACCAGCTGCTCTGAACCAGTCGTTCTGGGCATGTGTGTTTGTGTGTGTTCAATGCCATGACTGTAACCTTGACCTGCTATCATGAAGTTCATGATGTCATTTCCCCAAGACATAGTTTCTTGGTTTTCTGTAAACATATAAATTAGGATGTATGTTCACACAGGCACATGCACATCAACACTCCTGCTGGATTCTTCCTCTCATGCAGATAACAGAAGTTGACTGAAAATAATGCACACATGACTTTCAGCCTGACAGAAAGGGTCGTACACCTTTGCCCTGCATGGAACACAAAGAGAAGTGGTTTATCAGCCAGCTTTTCAGAATTACACACAGACACACTGATATACGCTGAAGGCAAAGGTGTGAGGACTGATAAAAGCAGAGTGGTGATCTAGCTTCTTCCGTTGAACGCACAGGCTTCCTGCCGTAATAACCTCCTCCTTCTGCTGTCCACAAATTCTCCCCTTACACACTTAAAATGAACATATGGAGAGCACTAATCAGGAGAATAAACTGTGTTATCTTGAGATAACTTCTAGTTGAAATACCGTCTGTCCCAATCAGAACGACTTTATTAGTTTCTGACCATCTGGTTATTCAGGTTTACACATGGAAATGGATCAATTAATCAGATTAATTGTCTTTTTTATATTCAGCTCTTCCTATTCCTTATTTCTCAGTTCTTTGTGGTATCCATAAAGTATGTAACTCTTTCTTAATGATATGCACCGTGAAGATATTTGAGCTGGGCCAACATTTGTGCTGTGTATCTGAGGATCGATGAGTGGTCTTAAGTTTATCTGATTTTCCACTGGCCGGACAGGGGACAGGTCGATGGGAAGCTGCCTGTGTCAAGTTGACCTTTTCAGGGCATCGGCGACCGGTCGTCCCCTGGGCACCCCTCCCGTTCCTGTGTCACACTCTGAGTGACACCGGTCCGTTCGGCTCAAACACAAAGTCCGGCTGGACGTCTATATTGCACTGTCGCGGCAGTGACAGAGATTGGCTGCAGTATTTGTGAGCTGTCCTTTGCTACTGACACTTTGCCGATGAATGCAGGCTAATTTATGCGGCCAAATCTCCTCTGTGCAAAAATGAAAGCTAATTGAGTCATTACCTGCTAATTCAAGGCAGGATTGCTTGTGTAAATTGGCTTACTTTGTAAAGCCATGTCCCAATAATCTCTCTATCTTGTCTCTCTCTCTCTTTGGACCTAAACCTACAGGTTTTTAGACTCACTGGTATACAACTTTTCTCCATTTTGTTTTCAAACATTTAGTTTTCTTACTGTAGCTCATGACTATAACTCATCAGAATATTGCATTTCTTATAAGTGTATGTCAAAGTTCGTCTATAACCGTTTAAACAGTAAAATACCTTTTCATTCCCTTTACTACATTAAATGTGTTTGGATTAATGTGTGAGTTGCGATTATGATGTTAAATATTCATTTTAGTTCAGTTTAGTTCTGTTGCTGGAGGCCCTTCCTATCCATACTGAACAGAACTGATGACTGATCTTACTGATGAATCAGTATGCCTCTGATAAAGAAAGAAAAATCATGATAAAAAAAGAGGAAACTTAGTTTAAAGTGATATCTAAGAAATTCAACATACTTTTAGGACGGAGAACATCATCTTCTTATTTCATAATCTTACAAAATAATTAATTAATTATTCACAGGCTAATGTCTGCAGCACTGCATCATTCATTATGAAGCTCAGTGGTTTGTTTATGAATCGATGTGGACTTTTCCGGAAGGACAGTCACACTGTCATCATCAAGATTAATTAAGATGTTTCCTGCATAGCTAATGCATCCTAAGCCATCACCATGACAACTGTTGAGCACCTCAAACTCTATGTGTGTGTGTGTGTGTGTGTGTGTGTGTGGATAGTAATGTTGGCAATAAACAGCTCTAACTGCATTTTTCAGACGGTTGTGGTTTCCAGTGAAATTGAATGTAATGATCTTTCCTCCTCCGTGAGCCTTGCCAAAATAAAACTGTCCATTTCTCTTCCTCTGTGGTTTCTTATGGGAATAAACACAGTAATTTGTCTTTCTTTTGTGGTTTTAGTGGAGTAAATGTGAAACTAACATCTGACACCCACTCTGACCCCACTGCCGCATAGGTAGTAAAAGGCCCTATACACTATACACTTTTGTTTGCCATTAATCAGTGACTGGATTTTAAAGTTCTCTCAAAAAAGGAAAAAAAAAAAAAATCTTTCTAGCTTTCATACGATGTCCAAATGTAATAAAGTATATTTGAACATAGTGTGTATTTAATATTGCATCCCTAAAGAACAGTAAGCAACAAAATGCTTAGTTTTGGTTTTGAATACATCATTTATTGGGGCATATAAATATATTAGGGCATATTTTTAATATTACAATAAAATAAAACAGGCAAATAGGCAGATTTAAAAGTGGGGTAGGTAAATTTTGAAAAACACTGTTTGGAAGTTATTCGGGCTGACACCAACAACAAACGTGTAACCAATCAGCTTTAGGGGGCATAGCTATAAAGTTCGTGGAGATAGAATGAGTAAGAGGGAGATTTGAAAGAAGAAAAAAACTGGAGAAAGAGAAATGATGAGACATAATACAAAAGAGCTCAAAAGAATATCACTGGAATGAAGGGTTATGACTGGGCAAGATCTTTAGGACCCACGTTAATATTAGAGAAGCTTTCCAGCGCTGGAGAGAGCTAAGCGGGAAGGCCTGAAAACAGACGCGGAGGCTGCTTTGATTCCGCTTCACATGTGAGTAACACTGGGTTTGTGTGTCATTGATTGTCTTGCCAGATAGTGAGTGTTGTGCAGGTAAACCACTGCACACAGATGACCGATAGAAAATGCGATGTTTAGCGTCATTGTTAGTGCACTCACCTCGCATACCAGCAGCAATCGGGCTGGGTTTCGAGACCAATTCGGAGCAGGCCAGGGTGGTTAGAATTGGAGTGGGTTTTTTTTGAGGCGGAGCAAAGAAGAGAGGGGTGGGTTTGTTTGGGTTGATTTCAAATATCAACAATGTCCTACAACGTTTTTTAAAATATACTTATCCCAACTTTAAATAGTCAAATGCTTAAGTCTTGAGTCTGACTAGATCATTATTGCAGTGATTATTATGTTTCTAGCATGTTATATGGCAACAGTTCTTCTAACCCTTCTAACAAGATCTTGACCAAAAAATGATGCACCAATGGAAATAACATCACAACATTTATTTCCATCAAGAGATGCATCATTTTTTTGGTCAAGATCTTGTATTGACAATGCAAGAGTCGAGCACTCTGTAAAGTCTACTCCAGCACATCCCAAAGACCAAAAGTGGCAGTAAGACATTTATAATGTTACAATGTTACAAGATTCTTTTGAACTTTTTTATTCTTTTTCTTTTTTTTTTTTTTATTCATCATGAAAAAAATATCATGGTTTCCACAAAACTAAGCAGAAAAACTGATAATATTCAGAAATGTTTCTTGAGCAACAAATCAACATATTAGAATGATTTCTGAAGGATCATGTGATACTGAAGACTAGAATGGCTGCTTTTTAAATTACATGTTAAAATATATTAAAATATATATTGAATGATAATGATTTTTTTAACACTTTATTTTAGTGTCATAGTTACATGTTATTAAATAGTGATAACAGTAAATTATGCATAATTACAAGTAACTAACCCTAAACCTAACTGTAACTCTATAGTAAGTACATTTAGTTAGTTAATAGTACTCAATACTTATTTGAGTAATTACAATGTAACTACGGCACTGTAAAATAAAGTGTAACAATTTTTTTTATTGTAATAATTTTTCGCAATATTACTGTTTTCACTCTATTTTCGATCAAATAAATGCAGACTTGTACAGTATTGTAGGTATTTGTATCTATGGAAATAAGTCTGACCTTTTCATGAATATTTTAACATTACAGTCTTAACATTCATATATGGAAAAGCAGAGAAAGGTGTTGGTTTAGAGAAAAAGATATTTCAAGCACTGATTGCCACTTGATTGTCACAGGTAATCGGAAAGCTTCTGTGTCCCTTGTGAATCCTGATCACTTGCTCCTGCTGGTAATGAACGGGTGTGGCTGTGACCTGGTTTGCCTGGTTGCATCCTGATGACTTATTTTAAACCATGCTTAAAAATGGCCCAATAACGCCACTGAGATATTGGGTCATGTTTTTTGGATAGCTCCATAGGGACAAAATGATAAAGTTGAGGAGACAGAAAGAAAAAAATTCTCTTGTACATTCCAAAATGTGTTAACACATCTGACCTTGCTGAATATCCAATGTCGGATAAAAAAAGGCACAAAAGCTACTGGAACGGTACCCTTTAAAAAAGTTCTAATATGTACCATTTAGGTAGTAATATGTACCAACATGTACCTCTAAGGTTCTAATATGTACATGCATAAACGGTACCGTCCCAGTGACACCTTTTGTACCTTTTCTTTCTGAGCATTTATGATTAATTATTGTAGTGAAAAAATTGTCAAATGTATTAGAATGATTTAAGATGATACTCTTCCAGTTAAGTAAACAGTTGATAATGATTCAGTATGAGAGGAAGTCTTAGCTAAAGTACTGGACTAGTAACTTATGATACAGTTGGTTGCATGTAATTTGCAGCTAGCCTCATAAGTTATCTTATGTCCTTCCACTCTAGCATAATATTACGTGAGTTAAGTACTTTAAATTTTTCAGAAGCTTATGTATAATATATCATATTAAGTTGAAGAATTTAACATTCACATATTGATGCAGTAATGAAATCTTTCAATCATTGCTTGGCTAATATGACTATTGTGACATGTGCAATATGATGATTGTAATTTGAGATACCCTCTTGGCATTGTTACCATCTAATGTCAAATAAATCCCTGGTTAAGTAGTTGGAGTGTCCTTTGTCCGAGATAAATGGGCTTATTGAACGTACATTGTATGAAATATAAGAGACCAAATTGGAAGAGAGAGGAAGATAGTAGCAGATTGATAGTGATCAACTCAGTAGCTCGATGAAGGTGGCAAAAGCTTGTTGATCTGACATAGTCACACTATTTAAATTGACAGAATTTCTCTCAGTTTAAATTTCCAGCACTTTTTGGACAAAAAAGACGAGGAAAAGAATTTGAATCAGGAACCATGCAGGAACTTACCTCAAATTACCTTAGTGTGTGATTCCATCTGTGCTGCTGACAAGTCTGCCAGAGATTTAATCTCTTAATAACTGTGCTAATGTTTTTCTGCATCCCTGACCACATCTGTCCATGCTCACTATAGTTAAACACACTTTGGAAGAAGAGAGAGAGGAGGAGAGACAAAAAAGAAAGTTTCACTAATGCAGTACAGAGAAATGTGACTGATAATTAGGCAGCAATAAAAGCAAACTTTCCATAAATGATCTTTCACTGTTGTAGGTTTCACTCAAACCATCCTTGTTCACATTACTTAAAAAACTCATGTAACTACATGAACGTAATTTATCGGTGTTGTTTCTACTAAAAATGAGTATTGTCAGCATTACTTAATAAGTATTTGTTTAGTCAACTTAACATTGCTGAGTGAAACGCACAAATTAATTTTGACATCTGTAGAGATCCATAGTTCCCAGCATGCTTTGCAAGGGACTGCATTAAGAGAGAAAAATAAAGGGATTAAAGTTTTCATGTGTTTTTCATTAAAGGGAAAGATGTTGTTAGTTTATAATAATGTTTAATGTGCAGTTATGTTGGACATTTAGAGGAGTTTCTGTAATGTTTTTGAATTTTGTCGTTACCATTATGCAGAAGAGTGTCGAGATCATTTATTAAAGTAAATTAATTCAATAAATGTGTTCACCTTACATAATAAACATTATTAAGTAAACTGCACTTATAAGTATTATGTAACAGTGACATCCAAATGATTTGTATTTACTCAAAGAAATTTTGTCAGCTTTACTTGAATTTCTAAATTGTTATGTGTACAGATTACTCAATATAGTTGCGTGGAACCACTTGACACTTCTTTTTTAAGTAAATCCAAAAATTAATATTTTTGAGTGTATAAACATAGAACAGAATTGTATTCATAGACTTTGCAGTGCATTTTCTTGCACCAGACTTTATATTATTGGTAACAAACAATCACAAAATTACCTTATAATTGTTTGATGATTGATTTGTTTTACGTAAAGACATACTTGTGTCTTGAGTCATACTGAGGTTCCTAGGTTCAAGGACTCCAGCCTTTGAAATGTTTAGTCAGTACAACCAAAAGACATTTTGTGTGTGTTTTCTCTGCATAATATTTCCTGTTAAACAAGATGGTTGTTAGCTAATCAGCTAATTAGAACCCCTGGGTTTAATTAGGGCAATAGAACACATATACACTCACACGCACACATTTGGACCATCAACATCTCGCTGCTCTGTCAGAGTGCTTGTTAATTACTTCAGTGTTCATTAGTGACAGAGCCCCAGGCCTTAATTAGGGAACTGGATACAAAAGGCATAAACAAGAAGTATGGTTGTGATTACACACACACACACGTACGCACGCACATGCACACACTTTCACAGTCCCACCCTGTTCCGGCTTTGACCATGCATGTTATATGTGTATAAAACACTAAAGTTCCTCAAACATGCTGGTTGAGATTTTCCTGTGCTTTGGTTCCTCACACCTTCTTTAGTATATTGACAAACAGATCAGGTGAATGACCGACCACATGACCAAATGATCCATTGTTTTGCAGTTGTCCTTGAATAGAAATGCAGTTTATCATTGGGGGTAAAATGTATACTTTTGTTTTAGATAATAATTAAAATTTAAATAAAATATATAAAAATTATAATAACTAAAAAATAAATTGTGTTTATTTTTATTTTTTAATTGTAAATAATTTCCTGCTTTTGCATGAATGTACATTTCTGCATTTGGCAGATACTTTAATCCAAAGCGACTTACATTGCATTGAAAGTAGATATTTTATCAGCTCATGCATTCCCTGGGAATCAAATTAATGACCATTGTTAGTGCCATTCTCTATTGTTTGAGCTTTAAATGCTGAGCTTTAAATCCACAAATCCAGGCACAAGCTCAAAACATAATAGATCATAAAGGAAAGACAGGTTTTAAATAAGGATAAATAAAAATAGTCCTTATGTTGTTTTTCTCCTGGTTTATTCCTTTTCTTCTAGTTGTGTTATTCACAGCTGTGAATGTGCTCATATGGACATGCAAGCAAGCATCTGTTCTCAAATGCAATGAGGCCTTAATGTGAAAGATGGTCCACAGAGAAGCTGGACAGGTGGGTTCTGTATGTGGGAGGTTGGCTGAGTTAGAGTTAGAGTCCTGGTCTCTATGCGTGTGTGTGTGTGTGTGTGTGTGTGTGTGTGTGTGTGTGTGTGTCTGGAGCTTAGAATTCAAAGCCCAGTGATAAATCATTCAGAACCTCCCTCTGTAATCACACACACTCAAGAGTTGTGATGTATGAGCCATGTCAGAATCAGAGGCCCCATGACACACACACTTCACAAAGAACACAGGCGAACACACACACTCACACATGGTGTAAGAAGCAAGTGAATCCGCAGAGGTGTTTGGGTCTCAACAGGCTTCAAGCTCATCCTCTGTCTCTCTCTCTCTCTCATCTGTGCCATTTTAGGGTCTATGTCTCATTCTTTCTCCTCTCTTCCATAACTTTCCTCTCCTATCAAACTAATAAAAAAGCACCACAATCAGTCTATCTTTCTGATACATATGCAAGACAGATATAACTGCTTTTGCAAGCTATAATAACTGGCAAACTAACATACATAAACTAAAAATGTATTTTGGCAAAATTATTTAGTTAAATACCTTAAAGTTAGTCTCAGATGAAGCTCAGTTTGCTTCCCCAAAACAAGGTAACTTTTTAAAATGGGTATAGGTATTGTAAAGGTAAGCTGCTGAAAAAAAAAAAAAAAAAAAAAACTGGTTTGCTCATTTTATCTGGTCTCTTGGCCGGTTTTAGGCACTTTTCACCTGCTCTGGTGACTGTCCAGATAAACCAGCTAAACAACAGCTTGACCTGGCTGGGAAACCTCAGCTTAGGTTTTTCAACACTGAAGTATGATTTATGTTAAAAAGCAACAAGAGCTGATTCCAAATCATCAGCTCTCGTTCTATATTCAGCTTTTAACACTGTTCACCATCAGATCCTTCTGTCCATCATTGGAGCTCCACTCTGCTGGTTTGAATCTTACCTCACAGATAGGTCGTTCAAGGTTGCCTTGGGAGGGAAAGTATCCAAAACACAGTATCTGGTCACCGGGGTACCCCAAGGATTAGTTCTTGGACCTCTTCTCCATATCCCTGTGACCCATTTTACAAGCACATGGTTTCTCCTACTATTGATATGCTGTTGATACACAGTTCTAATTTTCATTTCAACCAGACAATCCCACAGCAGCTGCACAGATCAGACTGCATGGTGGACATCTCAGTATGGATGAAAGAACATCACCTACAATTCAACCAAAGTCAAAAACAGAGCTTCTTGTCTTCTCAGCCACGCCGTCAGAACAGCACAATTTTACCATTCAGCTAGGTTCATCAACAAAAATCCCATCAAGTTCAAGGCCTGGTATCTTGGGGTAATCTTTGATGACCAGCTGACCTCCAAAGACCACATTGCATATGACAGCATGATCATGCAGGTTTGCAATATACAGCATCACGGCCTTTCCCAACTGCCTTGTTGAAAAAAACAGCATATGCTGGTTAGGGATGTTTTGAAGCATGGTTTGAGTTGGTTTATGCTGGCCCTTAGTTGGTCATGAGCTAGTCCAAAACAACTAGCTCCAGCTCAGGACCAGCTTAAACCAGCTCATGACCAACTAAGGACCAGCATAAACCAACTCAAACCATGCTTCAAAACATCCCTAACCAGCATATGCTGTTTTTTTTTTTCAACAGGGTGGGCATGCAACACAACTCCTTCCAGGCCCTTGTTATTTCTAGGCTGGACTACTGCAATGCTCTTATCGCTGGACTTCCAACACTGGCAATCAAACCCTTACAAATGATCCAAAATACATGGGCTTGACTGAATTCAACAAACCCAAGAGATCCCATGCCACACCGCTGTTTATCTCTCTGCACTGGCTTCCGGTTGCAGTTCACGTCAATTTCAAGACATTGGTGCTTGTCTGCAGGACAGCCATGGGCTCCGCACTCTTCGTCATGAGTTTAGGTGCCTTCAGGAGCCCTTAGACTAAGAGTGAGTGGTGTATTAATAGCACTTCTTGTGTTTATTGCTTCTTTAGATTAATCATTTGTTGTATTCATAGTGGATATAAGCAACTAAATGTTCAGTTTACATTGAGCATATGTTATGGCACAGAACAACCTAAAACTCTACATTGGGTTTATTGTAAATGTAAATTAATAGTGTTGAATAAGAAAAAAAGCATATGTTTTTAATTCATGAACATCCAGCCACAATAAAAATCACAAATATGTGGAAATGTATAAAGGTTAGTGTGTCATAGGAACATAGACGTGTTGACTCATCAGAGGAAGGGAGAAGGTATCCATGGGGACAGGTGAAAGTTCTTGGTCAGCAGTTTCCATAGTGATGCCTGGGAGAGGAGAATCTGACAGGATGAATAATTTAAGATTCATGCTGAATGCTGGACATCCACACAAACACACACACACACACACACACACACACACACACACACACACACACACACACACACACACACACACACACACACACACACACACACACACACACACACACACAAACACACACACACACACAAACACACACACACACACACACACACACACACACACACATGTTTGTTTTTGTGAATTGTGGGGACTTTCCATAGACTTCAATGCATTTTACACTGAACAAACTGTACATTCTATCCCCCTACCCTGCCCCTACCCCTAAACCTAACCCTCACAGGAAACTGTGCAAACTTTTACTTTTTCACAAAAACTCATTCTATATGATTTATAAACCCATTTACATTGTGGGGACCGCTGGCTGGTCCCCACGATGTAGGTGAACTCAGGTTTATATTACATCATGGGGACATTTGGTCCCCACAATGTAATATAAACAAAAGCACACACAAACACACACACACACACACACACACACACACACACACACACACACACACACACACACACACACACACACACACACACACACACACACACACACACACACACACAAACACACAAACACACACACACACACACACACACACACACACACACACACACACACACACACACACACACACACACGCACACACACACACACACACACGCACTAAAGGACAGGAGTGTATACTTGCTGACAACCAGAAAAACTATAGTGCACTCTGGGAGTGCACACTAGCTACTTTCACACTAGCTATCTTCTGTTCACAGGCATACCATGTGACTTATATCCTTATAAATTGTTTTAATATAAGATGTGGCTGCAGTATGAGAGAGTCTAAAATGTAAAAATGTCTGAATCAAATATAGGCATAAAATCTTTTTTACTGAGAAACCATCATATGGTTGATTTTTGCAAGTAGATGTGTCGTTGGCTGCCAATAATACTTACAGTCCAGTGCATGTGGTTTAGTGATTGATTAAATTAATAAATAAATTGCAATTTGACAAAATGGTTCATTTATAAATGTAACTTGCTTCATTATTACAGTTTTTTCCAATTGCTAACACACAATTTTTCAAACTAGTCTGGTTTTATCAAAACACTTAACACAATTCACAAAACCACACACCCAAACTGCAAAATACCTCATATCCTGCAAAATGAAGCACTGCAACCGAAACTACACAGAGCATTATCAAAATCAAACTTTTGCATGAAATGGCACACACTTCATTCATATTACCAGATTTTTGCCTAACCATCTACACACTGTTGGGCATAATGAAAAGCACCCCCATCTTTAGTATGCTTTGCCATAATACTAAAATATGTATCAGATTGTTCACATGCACAGAAATATTTGCAGATACACACACATGCTGTTGCAACATTTTTATTTTTTTTCCTTCACTACAGTAAACAAGTCAGTACAACATAAGCACAGCAGATATATTTACATGGGACTGAACAAAAATATTCTTACAAAAAAAGTAAACTGAAAAAGAAAATTTCTGAAAAAAAATATATTACAGTAAAAAAAACAAAACAAAAAAAAAAAGGCAAGAAAAATAATTAGGCAGCATCTTGCCGCACAGCCGGGTCTGGCCACAACGCCTCGTCAACATCACAGGCAATATCTTCCCTTGCCAGACATCGAGGGAAGAAGCGCCTTGAGTGCCTTATCCATCCCTGAATTGCACCCACATCAATCTCATCACATGCCTCTTCCATGGCCTGCACAAGAGGCATGCGCACAAAGGGCTGCCGGTCGTATACCTTCCACCGCCATGCCGAAAAGAATTCTTCTATGGGGTTCAGAAATGGTGAGTATGGTGGGAGGTATTGCACGAGAAATGTTGGGTGGTCAGCAAACCAGTTTTGGACTGGGGCTGCACGATGAAAGCTCACGTTGTCCCATACTACAACGTACCGGTTTCTTTGATGGTCTGCATCATTCATACGCTCTGGTGGTATGAGAATGTTGTGAAGTCTGTCCAGAAATGTGAGAATATGGGCTGTGTTGTATGGTCCAAGTTTGGCATGACGGTGGAGGACACCATGCATATTGGAGATGGCAGCGCACATTGTGATGTTCCCACCACGTTGGCCAGGAACATCTATAATGGCTCTGTGGCCAATGAGGTTTCTCCCTCTTCTTCTGGTCTTTGCTAGGTTGAACCCAGCCTCATCTATAAAGATGAACTCATGTGGGATTGCATGAGCATCCATTTCCAGTACTCCCTGAAAACAAAGAACAAAAAAAAAAAAAATCACTCAATATGGTGTTATCCAGTACACTGGGAAACAATGTTGTGTGTAGTGTACTGCAGTCAATATAGTACTTACATCCACATATGCTCGTCTGAACTCTTGGTTTCTTTGAGAGTTTCTCTCAAACGGCACCTTATAAAGTTGTTTCATTCTGATTTGGTTTCGCTTGAGAATGCGAGCCAATGTGGACAGACTAACTCGTTGAATGTTGTTGAATAAGGTGTTGTCTTGGATGATGTGGCTTTGAATTTCTCGTAATCTGATTTCATTATTTTCCAAAACCAAGTTTACAATGGCAGCTTCCTGTACCCCGGTGAACATTTGGCCCCTTCCTCCACCATGGTGTCATCTCTCAGTCCTTTAGAAAAAAATCAAATAAAAATATATATAGGGCTTGGACAATGCAGCCTAAATATTTTCCCCCACAGTAGAGTACATTGTACAGGAAACTTGTACAGTTCATGAATGGCCGATGTCATACACTAAGTAAACAGGTGTCACCCAACTGATACACTATGACATGGGGTATACTACATGTGTACTACATGAAATTTTGGTTACATACCTGTTCTCCAGTCTAAAGGTCCGGATGACAGAGGCGACAGTAAAACGGCTCAAGTTTGGCTGCACTCTCTGTCCAGCCTCACGCATTGTCAACCCATGGTTGATGACATGATCTACTAAGGTTGCTCTGATTTCATTTGAAAGTGTTTGTCTTCTTTAGCCATGAACTCCTCTACCTGCTCTACCCCTACCTCTCACTCTTCCTCCCCCTCTTATTCTCAACCTCCCTCTTCCTCTTCCTCTTCCTCTTCCTCTTCCTCTCTCTGCAATGTCTTCCATTGTTGTTGTAAAAAAAAAGGTTCTCACCTGTGGTCTTTTCATAGTGCTTACATCCTGATTGAAGTGTTAACAATTAACCACTGAGGTGTTTGGCCAGGTGGCACATGTAATTGGCCAATTAGCTCATGTAGTGTCATTTTGAATGGCAGTGTTTTGAAATGGCAAACATGTGACTTTATGTCAGATTGTTGTGTCTTATGCAGAGAACTGTATTTAGTGAATTTAAAAAGTGCTATTTTGAAATGCAAAATGTGTGTAAAACAGAAAAGGTGTTTAGACTTTTGGAGACTTGAGAAGAAGTTTTGCTCTCTGTGTGTCAGTTTAAATAATTGTGCTGTGCATGTCATTTTAGTGTGTTAGCAATTGGAAAAAACTGTAGGAACCAAGCACAGAAGGTGCATAGGCACCTATTGTAATCATTAGTGTTCTTCTTCGTCGTCTTCTTCTTCTTTTTCTTCTTCCGTTCTGGAAGTCTATTACAGCCTATAAAACCACTTGTGGGATAGTTATGAAATTTGGTACACAGATGGAGGACAGTCTGAACATTAACCACAGTGATTTTGGATCCTCTAACTCAATCCCTCTAGCACCACCAACTATACAAATTTTCACTCACATGCTAATAACTTTTGAACTTTTCTAAAAAACCTCCTAGGCCATTGCTCTGATTTTCACAAAAATTTAATCTGATCATTTTCAGACCATGGGACAAACTAATTCTGGAATTCATTTGTCAAACCGTATTCAAATAACGCATGAATGAATTTGACAAAGAGCATGCCAAAATTTATGTGAGGCTATATCTCTAAAATGTTTTACAATATTCAGACCAAACTTGGTGTGTGTTATGACAGCCATGCCTTGATGGTACCTGCACAGTTTTGGCACAGTGCCACCTAGTGGTCAGGAAATATGAAAAAATGTCTATTTTTGCATATAACTTTGGAACAGTTTGGCCAAAAATGGTCTCTTTAGATTCTGTGCAGCACACCGAGTCAAATGATACCCAATTTATCATTACCAAATCGAAAGATACCCCATATCGGCCATTTAGAATTTTGTTGTAAAATGCAATATTTTATGAACATCGTATCCTTATGAAACTGGGTTTGTGCCATAGTCACCATGTCCTGAAGGTACTCAAAAAGTTTCGTGACAGAGCCAAAAGTGATAATGACATTTTTGAAAAAATGCTATAGCTTTTGTTTGATTTTGCATATTGTAATGAAATTCCTTGGATTATGCAGAGAAAATAGATACCAATTTTGCCATAGTTGTCTGAACTTCATGTCTGCCATTTTGATTTTCTTTAAAAAAAACCTTTTGAACTTCACCTAGACTGTTTTTTTCCCCCCACAAAATTCAAGTCAGATCATCTCATGACTTTGAGGCTCAATCTCTGCAATATTTTGGCATATTGACACCAAACTTTGCATGTGTCATTGTCGCCTTACTCTGACCAGACCACATCAATTTGGTCACAGCGCCACCTATTGATCAAAAGTGATAAACCATTAAATAATATTACTATTGTGTATATGTCTTTAAAGGGGTCATGAACTGGATTTTTATAATGTTTCCTGAGGTGCACTTATAATGTTAATATGATTTTTACATCAAAAAATGTCATCATTTAGAAATAAATGGCTATTTTCTACCCTGATTATAGTCTTCTGATTTGAACGCTCTGAAGTCTCATGGTAGACATGCCCCTTCAAACAGTGTAAACACCAACTGCTGTGATTGGCTGACATCTTTGCATATGAAATATGTATTGCATGTGGAACCCTCTCAAATCGTGAAAAGTTGTCATTATTGCATTATATTTAGATCTATTCCCAGCACATGCATGGTTGCAGTGATGAGCATTGAGCAGATGACAGACAGTCTGTTGATCATGTGAATGCACTGATCTCATCATTGCAACGCAATTTCTGCACTCCCACGAAATGCGCTTTCACCATAACTAACAATACAAACACAATGTAAATATAGTAAGAAATTCATTATGTAGTGTAAGAGCGTCACTGATTATAACGGGAATTTTGGCAAGTGTCCAGATAAACTTGCACTATGCGATCGAGAGCTTTAGCCATTATAAAGAGAGCGTTCTTTTAGTAAAAATACTAGGATTATTCATTATGAATTTAACTGTCGTTACCAGTTTAAAAATGAAATACATTACTTACAGTGTGTACCTTTGCAGGGTCCTTGCTGACTCCAGAACATTTGGCACAGCCTGATTTTTGAGCAAATGTTTTTGGGCAAAGCCAGTATCATATTGCGACTTGTTCTCAAAACAATCGCTGGTTAAATGTATGGTACAAACTGTCAAGTCAACACTGATGTGACTAGGACATTTGTTAAAAATATATGAAGCATAAAGTACTGATGCTTAATTTACAAATCACACACTAAAGCACAATTAAAGGATCTTTGCTATTATTATGTATTTTCAACACAAGGGGCAGTATTGCTCTCTTTCTGTACTCTCTTCCATCCATCCTGTAGTATTTTAGAATAAAATTTGTGATGTATTAACAAATTTGGGATGTTCTGGTAGTACCACGCTATCATAGACAAATTATTATCTGAGTTTCATAATAATCCTATTTTGCAACTTAAAGCCTACAGTTATTATGACATGCTGTTAATGTTACAATATAGCAAAGACAACAAGTAATCTACAGCCCCTGAAAACATTTACACAAATTTGTATAGTTTTTTTTTTTCTTTTTGTTTGTATATCTGGAGCAGGCTGCATAGGGGTGAATTCACGTTGTATTGGGGCACTTTTTCCCTGTCATCTTAATGCCAAAAAGTATCCCAATCAACCTCTATTCACCCTAATGTATGGAATAAACTGAATCCATTTTTCTCTGACAACGGGATCCTCCAGCAGCTTATGCAAAGATGATGTTTTTCCACAGCAAGGAACAGCACAAAGTCTGCGTGTCACCACAATCTTGTTATTATCACAATTTTATCATAAACAACTGCTTTAGATCCACTCATTGCTCATTGACTGAACACCAGTGGGCGGGGACAACGATGGGATGATGTAAAAGTAGGAGTTGTTGTCTTGCTCCAGAGGCAGACATATGCAAATGATTGTGCCCCTGTGACATCATGTGCCAAACAAAGCATTTTTACAGCATGATTATATAAATGCTTTTTATTGATGATGAGGACATTTTAAGTTATGGATTTTGCAGGATGCATTAATAATACAAAGACCTCTTACATACCAAAAGATCAAGGAAAATTTGATTTCTCATGTCATGACCCCTTTAATTGCTCATTGTGGCAGTTGCTTGCAGCTATATTTATTATTATTGTTATTATTATCATCATCATCATTATTATTATTATTATTATTATTATCAACTAGTCATCCAATGAATAGTCTAAGCCAGTGGTTCCCAACCACATTCCTGGAGGCCCCCCAACACTGCACATTTTCCATGTCTCCTTTATCTGACACATCCATTTCAGGTCTTGGAGTCTAATAAGCTGATGACTTGAATCAGGTGTGTTTGATTAGGGAGACATGAAAAACCACTGGTCTAAGTATTGAAATAAACATTGTAAGATAAAGGCAATAACTGTAAATAAGAGTATTCAGTGTTTCTCAAACTGTACATATAATCACATTTTAGTTCATTCTTTTCAAACAGTTATTCATTTAGTTGACCATTGAATCATTCATGTAGTTACTACAAATGCCTATAGGGGTCAGCACTAGCAGCAACTGCTTTACTTTCTGAAAGAAAAAAAAAAGAAAAAAAAATTATTTCCCTCTGTCAAGATGTGAAAAAGGCAAATTTGGCAAAGTTTAAATAGTGTCCTGCCCTTTCTTTCCACTATGTATCCATAGAGCTGTATAATAGAGGTCAAATGGTTCAAATTAAAGCACCATCTGTTCTAATTCCAGCACAAATGGAAAAATAGACTTGTCAGAAATTGGTTGCCAAGGTAACGTGCAATCTGGTGGGACAGGTGTAAATGGGGCATTTTGACAGAGTGTTCTGGGTTTGTGTAACTGAGGCAGGTTGTTTTGTGTCAGTGGCAATGTGACGCCATTTTAAGTTGCTTTTACAGAAAATACATTTACAGAGGTGATTTGTTATTTGCTTTGAGTTGAAATAAATGATCATTGTTTTAAAGAGGTGTCTAGTGAAAAATTGTGTTACATTGTTAGGCTTAAAAAATCACACACATGCAAAAATACACCTAGATACCAAATATACCAAACAGACTACACTTATAATGTCTTTATAATGTCTGCATGTTCTTATGTTTGTCTATTTGTGCTGAAGTGGCAGGTTGCCATAGCAATGCCCTGGTACCATTCCATCACAGCTGGGATGAGAGTGAAAACTGGGGCCTGACCCCTGTTTGAACCTGGTGGGGTGTGATGCCTTCAAAACACAAGCTGGTCATTTCACAGTGTGAGACAACATATGTGTTCCACAGACAAGCCCTTATACATGTGGGGGAAATCTGGAATATAAACAGAGACCTTCATATAACCTTTCCATGTCCTTGGACTTAAGACATAGTTTTGTTATTTAGACAGTGTATATTTAAAATGTTTTTTTTCAGTTTATTTGGTGGCTTTTTGACTTCAGTGTCACATTCTGGTTTTCATATACTATATTATATATACAATATGTGTTATATTTTATTTCACATTATCATCTCTTAGCCACTTTCATTCCCTGTCTTACACACACATACACACCTTGAACTTACCTCTATTTACACACACGCACACGCACGCACTCGTACACACGCACACACACAAAAGACAACATCCTATTCATAAGATCAAGGTGTCTACCTCTATGAAGCCAATATCAATATGGCTTACAGAAACAACAAATAATATTGTGGGTGGAAGGATGTGTTTGTTGATGAGATTGAACATGTAGACACATCTGACCAAAAAGTCTGTTACCATTTGCATCACTTCACCTGTGCACTGTTTATATGAAATATATAGTACTGATGATGCTTCATTTACAAAGCACACACTTAGGCAAATTCACAGGATCTTTGCTAACACAAGGGGCAGTATTGTAGACACATCTAACACAAGGGGCAGTATTGCTCTCTTTCTGTACTCTTCCATTCTGTAGTATTTTAGAATAGATTTTGTGATGTTTTAGCAAATTTAGGATGTTCTGATATTTATTCTGATATCATAATTATCTTAGGTTCATAATAATCCTACTTTGCAGTTATTATAACATGCTGCTAATGTTGGATTTACAATATAGCAGAGACAACCAGTAAATTACAGCCCATGAAAACATTTACACAAATTTTTCTTTATTTTTTTTTAATAGCAATTTGTTTTTATATCTGGAGCAGGATGGAATAATATAGGGGTGAATTCAGACACTTTTTCCCAGTCATCTCAATGGCAAAAAGTATCCCAATAAACCTCAATTCACCCTATTATACGGAATAATATTTCTATGTATATTTAACCTGATGTGATGTGTTATCTGTGAAATTGTTAGAGGAAAGGAAATACAGAAAATATTTGTTCAGGTCATGACCCACTGGAGTGATGACCTCTCATGGTTCGCTGAACGCAATGGATATCATTCTTACAAAACAATACCCTCATGAATACATGTGCACACAAAAAACATCCTGGCAAAGCACAACAAAACATTTACATGCACTCTGATCAAAAAAGGAAGAGGAAGAGCAACTGTAGCTCCGGGCTGGTTGGCAATAATTGGCTTGCCGTCTCTCCATTTCAATTCATAAATAATTGTACTCAAGAGCTGTAATGTGTCATATGAGACTGT
This sequence comes from Chanodichthys erythropterus, assembly GCF_024489055.1. NCBI lineage: Eukaryota > Metazoa > Chordata > Actinopteri > Cypriniformes > Xenocyprididae > Chanodichthys > Chanodichthys erythropterus. Next base: position 1,392,916 of record NC_090235.1, on the reverse strand, counting down.
AGAACAAGAGAGAATATGAGAGACTGACAGATGATGGAATGTTCCAACAGATTACTGTTACATGTATACAATGTATTAGTCTTAACGTGGAATACTGATATTAGTAAATGTAAAAATTAGTAGTATTCAAAAATACTAGAAATGTAAATATTTGAAATACTGCAAAATCCACCATCATGATGGTCGAGACAAGGGTCTGCAAAGTAAAGTACAGTAAAGAGATATTTTCTGCATGAAAACCACATCAACGAATAATCATTCAAAAGACAAAGAGGCGTTGAAATGAGGCATTTCCCTAAGGCATCAGACATCACAGCTGCAAACTTCAACAAGAGTCACTGTGGGTCACCAAAATGTATGAAACGTATTACCTCCATCTCTGCATTACATGTGGCTGCAGGGCTTTGAAGAAATTCCCATTTGAAACTGTGTCAACTCAGAGGTGTGGTGTTGGTTGTACAGTGCATAGTTTAGGAGCATTCAATCATTAGGATGGTTCCTAGGAGAAAAAAATGTAATTTAACTCTGTCTCATGTTGGCCTGTCACACAATATCAGTCTTGAGAGCATGAGCTATTATGTCTTCCACTAGTATACATTAACAATGAAAACTGTGGAACCAGCAGTAAAAACATCCATTAATGTTTATTAATATGTATTTTACTTTTTTAAATGACTGATGTAGGTATATTATTGATAAGATTTGAATCCAGGATGTTGTAGGATGCTGTGGAGTGTAAGGGGAATATCTCTGCCTAAACCTTCTCGTTTAACTACAAATTGATTGCTTTTCCAAAATAGGCCCTCTCAATCGTGATGTGAACCAGTGACCTAAGGATAATAAAAAATATCCTAACCTAATGAGATGTTGGTCATCTTGGTCAGCCCCCTGAGACATTGGGAAAAGATTAAACTGCTGTTTACATCGCTAAGCTAACAGGCTAACACCATGCTAATCCCACTAAGCGGCTGTTTATGTAAAAGCTCGAGCCAAGGAATCCCTGATGAGGGTTTTATTGACCTAAGGCTCAGACATGTGCGCGCACACCTCCACGCATTTAGATCACTTCACAGTTCCATGGACGTGTCAATGGAGGGATGGACAGAAGGTCCCAAAGGTATTGAAACGGACACACACACACCCTGTCCGTTTCTCCGACCCTTATCACCATACAAAAACAGAGAAAAAGAGACTAAGTTGAGTTGATTTCTGAAAATCTGGGACATTTGGGACAAAAAAAAAAAAAGAATTAGGTTTTGTGTATTTTGACCATAGTAAATGCACTGTGATGAAGTAAATGTAATGTAAAATGTAAAACTACAATTAGTCATCAATGGCTTCAAGAATGTTAATTATTACATTCCCTCTGTGTTCTACCTATTTAGGTAGAAATATAATCTCTTGATTAAACTCTAGTGATTAATAGATTTATCAAACAATATGTTGTTTGAACGGACTTTCTGAAGTTTTTTTTTTTTTTTGACCTCCTTCACATAATTTGACTCTGAGCAGCCAGCTGCCATTTGGCTATTGGCGATTGTGTCTTCAGCCTCTCCCTGTCCTGTCTTAGTATTGCCGTGACTGCGTTAAGTTCCTGTCAGGATATTGGCTGACAGAGTGTTTAGCATGCAAGCTGGGGTCTGGTGTCTAAACGACCAAAATGCCAGTCTATAGATCATGAGGGGACTAAAGATCACATCACCGGCCACACAGACACATGGGTGACACGTCACGCTCCGATGGAATGATCCCTGCCAACGTCCAGCAGTGATGGTCAGGGTAAAGACAGCTCTGTCATTAAATGCTCGCTTGTACCGGGAATCACTTAGCCACTGTTGCACAAATTATAATGTGGGGAGATAATAGTGCACAGGTGTGAGCCTAAAAGCCCAAAGAGGTCAGGATCTGCAAATAGACCTAGGCTGTCTATGCAAAGTATTTAAAAACGAGGAGCCTACTGAGTCTTTCTGGTCCAACACTAAACAAAACAGCAGAAGAGCATTTCTAGCTTGCTCATCTTCATGATGAGGTATTTGTCTGTAAGATTAAATGCCACTAGAATTTAGCCTATAACTAAGTGAGGGAAGGAACTGCCAGAGGATTTCTATTAATCGCAGACCTCTCAACAGTTGATAACTTATATTGTCATTAGGCATATATTCTGAGGATCATGGTGGTCAACTGGCTAAAAAATATCACAAGCTATATTTACTACTGTAAATACAAAGATTTTAAAAGACTTAAAAAGATAGTTCATCTAAAACTGAAATTTGTCATAATTTACTCATGCATGTTGTCCCAAACCCATATGACTTTACTTCTTCTATCAAACGCAAGTAAGATTTAAAAAAAATATCTCAGTGTTATTTTTCCATACAGTGAAAGTCAGTGAGGTCCAATGATGTTTGACTCTCATTGTATAGACAAAACAGTTAAAATATTTATCAGAATATCTTCTTGTGTGTTATACAGAAAAACTAAAATCATACAGATTTGTAATGACATGAGGGGCAGTAAATTATGAAAGAATTATAATTTATGGGGTGAACTATCCCTTTAAGAATCCATTTTTTTATCTTATTATCCACTTGTCTATAATAGCTGAACTTGTAAGACTTAACCAGTTTAATGTCTCTCTATGTCCTGTCTTTCAAGTCTAGATCAGCACCTGGTGATGATTCAGCTTAGAAACCTGTCCATCATATCCAAGCCATCCAGTCAGCTATGAACACCTATTGCCTTGTGGGAGATGTAGTTTGCATTTCATTCCGGTCTCATGCAGGTGTGTATCGTGTATGACTTGACTTTGCCTAGAGGGGACAGACAATAATTACCCTTGCATAGCTTCACTGTAGATGTCTGACAGCTTGTCTATCTTTGCATTTCTCTTTTTTGTAAATGACATTTAGAGTGAGAGTGAGTGGGCGTGTGAAAAGACATGATATTTCAGTTCATAAACATAGTTGAGTGTCATAGCCACCCCGGGCTGCATTTCCATTCTTCTGAGTACAAGAATATCATTATTACTCAGACACTATCAGTGTGACTATTGTTGGCATTAACAGGGAGCAGAGAAACAGTTGTTAAAAACCATGATGTACAAATGATAACACTAACGTAGCTCGAGCCCTACAGTCATTCTTGTCATTGAAGACCATACCTTAAAAATGAGCATAACTGACCATCATTTTACTGGTCTTCAAATTTTTTTTATATGACCTTATGGAACAAAAAAAAAAAAAAAAATTCCTGAAGCTTACCTAAGCCTATACAGTATATATTTATTCATTAGTCCTTAATATATAAGGACTCTTGAAAAAGCATATGCTCGTAAATGGATTGATTACATTTACTCTTCTGATAGCTGAAACCTTCATATCCCTATATACGTATGACAGCAAAAAAAAAAAAAAAAAAAGAAACCATCAATTTGTCACATAGAGGACAAATTGCACCAAATCCACTTAGACAATGTTTAAATGGTTGGCCTGTCAAAAGGCATGTGAGCGTCATTTTTCATTTTGATCTTGTGTATGTCTTGTGTATGTGTGTGAATGCTTTGCAAGGGAGGAAGACTGTTTCCTCAGGGCTAATTGGTGCAGGTGAGCTGAACTTGAAACAGAATCAGTATTATCTGATGAACCTCGGTTTTGCTTGTAGGGAAAAACTGACTATGGAAATTTTCCCCACATTTCATCACCTATCCTTTTTGTTTCCCTCTTTTTTTGTTTCCTAAAGTTGTTTATCCATATGTGGCAAACATGAACTTGTAAAAGCTCCTTCAAACACATTTTGAAAGCTCTGTGGAATTTTGACTTCAAAAGTTGTGTATAGTTTTAAAAATCAGGAGGCTGTAATTCAGATAATTTTGATAATTGTCAATTCATGACTACTCCTTTCAGCAACAGCCTCAGGCATATGACTCAAACTTTTGCCCTACAAATATTCTTGACATACATAAAAAAATCATCAAACAAGTTTATTCCTAAAGTTATGATCAGTTTGAGCTTGAACCTTTCAGATAAGAAATATTCTAAAATGAATATATATTAGTTTGTGTGTGCTTTTTTCCCTCATATAAATGGTTGTGTCCATATATGGATATAATCTAAGATGCTTTGTGTATTTAAGTTATTGTGGAACCAGTCAATCAAGTAGTGGCACTCACATCAGTTAAGTTGTAGTGAGTCGTTCTGGGAGGTGTTGACAGATCGCACAAAAAGAGCATGCTAAAACGTTCAGTCCATCTCCACGGTTACCCGATCTCCTGCACAGACGAGAGGTGCCTCATTGGCTGCCAGGCTGGGGTCACTCTGAGGTTAAGACAGTGTGATGGATGGACCTCTCTCTTTCTGTCCTTTTTACTCTGTCTGCCTCTCTCTACCCCCCATTTCTTCCTCTTTTTCTATCTGATTCTCGCTTGAACACCCCTCTGTAATGTTCTTCTGATATCAGCTTTGCTCTCCTCAATTTTAGGCAAAATTATAGGCTTCATGTATGACAATGAGAGTGAAATTTGATATATAGTCTGTTTGTGTTATCATTACAGTACAGTTTGTTTTACTGAAAGGACGGTTGACTACATAATCACAAGAAAACAAAGAAAGACTGTGGATAAGTGAGGGTCTTTTTATAACCTGAGACAACATGTCTTGTACATTGCATTCTACATGTGCGGTCCAGTTCCATTATCAGCTGGACATTTGGAGATGTTTTCGTATTCTTTTGAACTTTAAGTAGCACAAGCACTGTTTAAGCATGTAATCCTCGTAAAACAACTATCAAATTTTTTTAAATATTTTATTTCAATTCCTTCCTTATCATGCTTGTCTTGGAAAAAGATGTCATTCTTTGTTAACATAATGAAAATAACAGAGACAAGAAAATCTTTTCATGCATTGCAGACCCAGTATTTCTTAGCTTTGTGTAAATAAAATAACAGTAACAGTAAGTGCATTTTACCTATATATGTGTGTTGCTAAGCATGTATTTTTTTGGAGTGTCTCTGTGTGTGTTATGCTTAATACCATTTAAATTAGGTTAGGATTAGTTTGTTTTGCTGGCTTGGTTATTTCTGACAAAGTATGTTGCCTTAAGAGTCAGAAAGAGTGAAGTCACACCAGGAAAATGAAAGATTTCAGTCTTGATTATTCAATTTTGCCTTGTGTTTACACCAGTTAACAGTCAAACAGGATAAAAACTAAATGATTTAGAAATTTTGGCTCATACTTGCAGAGTGGGTAAATTAATTAATATATATTTACCCCAAAAAATTAGAGAAAATAATAGAACTGATTGAAAAAGTAACTTTTAATAAACCAAACAAGCAACCAAAAACTATAGCACATTTTTGGGGTTTAGAGCAATAGTTTTTAAAAGAATGCATTTTAGAATCAAGATACTAGTTGTTACCATCAGAACCGCAACAGCGCATTAGATGACCATGCTACATAATAATCAAAGTGACCAACAGGTGTTCTTACTTCAGCAACATGCTCAAACACAGACAAAGAAAAAGACAGTAGGAAACATGTGATATCAATGTGTTCAGTAAATGTGTTGCAGTGTTGTTATAGTTTATTTCACAGAACAAGCAAATTCAACGGTCAGCCACCTACATAAAATCTTTATTTTCATTTTCAGTCCGATAGAAGTGAATTTTAATTGGCATATATTTCATTAAAAAAGGAGAGTGTTTATATAGGTAGATTAAATATTATATATAGGGCCTAGGTACATTTATTGATTGTCATGAATTAAGCCATATATAGAAGAGAATTGCATGTCATGATTTTTGGTAAATTTGAGTTCCTTCGATATAAAGATATACATCACGTGATATAGAATATGAATATAATATGATATGGTATGATAGAGCACACTTAATGTGAAGATATCAATAATTTTATCTCTCACTAAACAAAATATGTTAAATGATCCCGGGGTTTTCTTTCGAGGGTCAGGTCAGCATTTAATGCAATTCCGCAACAATTATTCTTTAAAATAATTATGTACGTGAAAGAATACATTTTTAATACAATAATATATTTTTTTACAAAACATAAACATTATTATTACTATTATTACTATGGGATGGTGAATAGAAGTGAGTTCTAGTTTTATTTTTCATTTATATTCTATTTTCACGAACGCTCTATTTCGTTCATTTGCTCTTGTTAGTTTTTTTTGTTAGTTCTCTTTTGTTAGTTTTTGTTTAATAACTAAATGTAATAGGCTAATCTAATAGTTTAATTTAAAAGTTTCAATAGATCTGTAATTCCCTTATAATTGTCACCGTAAATAACTCAATGAATAAATAAATATATCACTTTATTAATAATAATAATAATCGTCTCATTGTAATAAACATTTCATTAACGTATTTCAGTTTTCAATCCTTTATCAGTCTTAAAAAAAAAAAACACGCAAAAATAACGTTTACATAGGCCTATCACAAAACATGAATATATATATATATATATATATATATATATATATATATATATATATATATATATATATATATATATATATATATATATATATATATATATATATATATATATATATATATATATAGGCTACGAAGATAACACAAACGTTTCTTACTTTTTTTGGATCCCGTATGTTATGTTATATTTGCGTGGCTAAACGCCAAAGAATATAATCGCATTTATGTTTTCACAGTCACGAACCTGCTTAAGTCTGGCAATTAGAGATGCGACAGGAAGACTTTCAAATCAAATCACGGAGACCACTTGACTTTAAATTGACTTGGGTTTATTTCCTCAATTTTTTGTTTTGTATGTTTGCTTTGCTTTTGTATTGTTGCTTTTTGTTTCATATAATTGTAAATTAGGCCTATTTGTCAAATGTTCATTTTTATGGTTATTTTGATCAAATTATTTGGAAAACTTTGTAACATTATGAAATTTAACTCGATGTAACAATGCATATTTAATATTAATATTGTTAAATGCATAAAAATGGCAAAAATGGCCATATTTTTGTGTTATATAATTGACTTTTAATAACTTCGGCATTAGGACAAATAAAATCGATAACAGTGCAAAGTATTTTTTTAGCGCGTTCACAGGTGTGCCCAATGTCCCATAATTTACAGCAAAATCTTATTCATAAAGTTGAATGGAAAAGGTCTCTCTCATTTAACATTATTAAACTGTATACTATTACTTAACAGTGTTTTAGTCAAGAAAATACATATTGTTTTAAACATCTACAAACATACGTCGAAGAAGAACTTACCCAACCGGACCAGAAGATATAAGGCTCCACACGGACTCACACTCAACCCTCATGTGCAGGTCGATTTAAGGTAAAGGTGAAGCTCAATCAAGACCGGTGTGTGCGTACTGAAGAAAAATCTCAAGGAAGTAAATAAGTTAACTAAATGAAACATGTAGGGTGTTTTTATACAGACAGTTTGTCAAGTGATCCGTGATATTTTCTGTGCCCTGGGCAATTGTTTGTTCCTGCCTTTATAGTTGTGTGTGTGTGTGTGTGGGTCAGGTACACGTTATTTTACCACAAAGATGAAAGGAAAACAGCTTATAAATCATACAAAATTATGTTTACTGAGCAACTAAAAATGCAGAAAGTTTTCTGTGATAGGTTTAGGGCTAGGGGATAGAACTTACAGTTTTTACAGTACACCTACGAAATGTCCCCATAAAACATGAAACCCCAACGTGCGTGTGTGTATGAGGGGGGACTTGAACATGTTCGGCCTTCCGATCTGTTGTTCAGACTTTTTGTTCCTTATATTGCTCTGTTACTGCTTCACTCGACACTCTGTAAGCAAAACTGATATGTGTGATATGAGGAATCGCACGTCATCAACACGGATGGGCTCAGACCGACTCATTCTTGTCGATAGTTGCTGAGATGATTTAATCGATGTTCATGTTTTTTTTCTCTCTCTTTCTCTTGTCCTTCGTTTCCCTTCGATAAACTAACAGGTCAATAGGGTTGTCATCACGAATGACGATGACAGCATTGCGCATCTTCTTTCTTGGATAAACATGCTTACCATGTGCCAATATCTTTTTCCCCGAGGAAGAAACAACGCGCGCACGCATACATCAGTTACGGAGCCGGAGTGATCTTTTGGTAGATTAGGACTATGAAAATCAATCGATGACCCAAACATTGCCAGTAATGTTTCTGTGAGTTAAATGTGGCTGTGTGCAGGTTATAACAGGCATTAGCAGAATCAAGAGTAAAGGACAAGTGTTCAAATAAATTGTAATTAAGAGCATTTTTAATTCACACATTTATTTCACCCGTATCTTGATCTTTTTCTAAAGCATGTTACTAATGGAGATTAGTGCTTTCATCTCCGACTGATAAAACTCAGTATGACCAACGTCAACTTAAAAAAAAAAAAAAACTGCGCATCATGTTGCAAAACTCACAACACATTTACAACATCAGAGTTAAACAATATGCACGGTCCAGAAAAGTTGTCAGTATCTTCAAACAAGCCTTTGACGAGAGTAACAATTGATTAATCTCTCTTAATAATACATTACTTAAATATATTGCACTATTTCTTTTGGTTCTTGAGGTAGGCATTTGACAAGTGGTGTACAAGTCCAAACAAAGACGTGTGTAAAAGTGCAGCATTTGCTATTACTGTGTACGAAAATGCACAATCCACTTGTTCTATCTAGGTGCTTGACAAGGTGCCCAAAACTATTAACAGTCATTTCACAACAACACAACGTAGCACAGGTAAATACACTGAGTAGTCAAAATGGTCCAGGTCGAAACAAAATTGTGCAATGGTCTCTGTATGACACTGTATGTCACATGATGATTTTGACAATGACCTTGAAAGGAGAGTAACTAACAGTTCTGCAATAACAGGTTGGCAGAACAAACGTGAGAGCCGTTTAATTCGAGGAGTAGGCATCAACAGTCGGGGAAGTGGGAGAGGGCGTGGATGGAGTGGAGAGCGACTTTTCGGATGCATCCTCGGTTTTTTCGAGACCATCCTTCAGTTCGGACGGAGATTTGGGCAAAAGACCTTCCTTTTCGCGTTTCTTTTGCTTCATACGGCGATTTTGGAACCAAATCTTCACCTGAGTCTCGTTCAATTGAAGCGCAGCCGCGATCTCCACACGCCTCGCGCGAGTCAAGTACTTATTGAAATGAAACTCCTTTTCAAGCTCTGTCAGCTGTTTTGTGGTAAAATTGGTGCGTACAGTGTTTGGCTGCCCACCAAATCCATATTCTCCAGCTTTCCCTGAAGAGAGACGATAAATAGATGAATAAATGAGTGTGCATGCATAATCTTGACTTATGTCATATCAGTCCCTCAGTCATATTTACACAACCAGGGTAAAGTACTTTTCTTTTTAGACTGTAGCATGTACTATCAAGGGAAAAATGACATGTAAAAAAAAAAAAACTTGACATGTGAACTACTCCAGCCACTCACCTGTTTTTGGCGGGTTCCGTTTAACCTTCATCCAGTCAAATGTCTGCCCTGTGGACACACCATCTGATAGAGGTGAACAACAAGCATCGTGATGAGCCACATGCAGAGGGGATAGCGGATTTGAGCAGCCCGCCACAAACGTAAGGTTTGCCTGATCCGGACTATTACCATATGTGGCTGAGGCGTACTGGAACTGGCCATGGAGGTGAACGTTTCCGCTACTGTAACCATGGCGATGGTGACGGTGCTGCACAACCGTGGAGGAAATATTTCCAGAGTAAACTAAAGGGCCGCACTGGGGAAAGCTCACAGACGAGTCCACATCCTGATTTAGGGCATAGTGACTGTATCCGGAGCAAAAACTTTGAGTCCCGTAACTTGGATGGGCGCTGTAGGTAATTGACAGAGTCCCAGGGGACTGGTACGAGCCGGCTTGATGTGGCTGAGGGTTAATTGCGTCTTGTGATGATCTACTGGACATGAACCGCTCGTCTCCACTGCAGCTATTTACCCTAACAGCACACGATGATTGGAATGTTGAAAGTCCGTGGTCGCCATGGAACGTTCTGACTGAGCACGAGCCTCCACCACCTCCGTCTCCACCACCACTTATGGCCGAGAAATCTAAGAATGTGCTCATTGTAGCATCTTCCAGGGCGTCTCTGTGCGTGGCTGCCACACTGACAGATCTTTGGGCCCGGGGACTGATTAACGTCTCACCACTCACCCGGGGTTGAGCCGAGCCACCCTTCTGCCTCCTTCAATCAGTCGTGGATTGGGGGGTGTCTGCGCACTAGTGATATGAATGACCAGTGACAGTCACGTGGGCTGGGTCAGCCAGTGATCAGTTGTTCTGTCTCATCTTGATCTTAAGTGGCCTTGCGCTGACAGGTTGTCGTTAAAGACCAGACTTATGTAAATGCCGACCTCTTGTCGATCAACGTGACGTAGGCCCACCTTAACCCCCATTGAAAGGATGGATTCGCTGGCAGAGGAGCAAGTGTCTCACAGACAACGTCCGGGCAGCATCAACATACTGTTGTGGAGAAATATGTTGAAGAAATGCTTAAGGTAAGATGAGCTCCAAACCACAGGGAAATAATGTAAAGTGAATGTCTTTTTTCTTCTGGTTTATTATCCAGCTATATCGTGAGTCAATGGCGCTGCTTTCTGAGGCTGTTATAGGCATCATCTTTTGTTAGTATCAAAATGATGAACTGATTGTATTTTTTGTTTACAATATTTTCATTAAAATGCTTTATAATTTAATAAGGCTGAGTCTTATATAATAAAAAAGCCATGTGCTAGCCAGCCCACTGTACATTTATTACTCCTATAAGCGATTTATGTCAAAATCCGGCAAAAAAAACAAAACAAAAAAACCCATAGGCTATCCGATAAGATACAAACGAACTGGATTGTTTGTTTTGCTGAATGTGTTTTGTTATCAGAGAGAGTGTATTCATATCTCCTAGCCAAATGGAACAGGGGAGACATGCGCCCCCTGTGGATGAAAAGGGGACATTTCTTACAGATGTCCAAGGTTTTTTTTTTTTTTTTAATCCTCAAAATGGCGCTTTCCACAAGCTTCTGGCGGCCTAGTATTTCTCGACCCCTCTTCTTAACACTCTTTTTCCCATCACGGTACCTTACAAACAAGGGAAGCCATTTCCTTCTTTTTGTAGCAAGCCAGAGTATCAAGAACACAAAAACTGCTGCATAACCAATGCATTTAAGCAAAAATGTGAATCCGTCATTTTAAGTAATAAAACAAAAACAAAAAAAAACAAAGGTAAAGTATTGCAGTCAATTCAAGGGGCATTATAACGGGAAGATGTTAAGGAAGTGTGGGTAGAAATATGTGAACATAAAAATGCTGTTTTTATTATAATGATTATAATGCTATTTTATTAATAGAAAAATATTATATACATTTTATTAATATAAAAGTTGATTCAATATAACGGCTATAAACAATTCACAATATTTCAGTCAGGTTAGGAGGACAAGAAAAAAAAGCTTAAAAGAGACTAAGACAAACTGCTCATGGCACGCGCAATGAAATATGTAGTTTATGAGTGTTTTGTGTAATCCTAATGCGGGGTGTTAAAACGCCAATAAAAATGAATTATATATCCGTCCACGTGGGTTATGCTTCAGGATCCAAAATCTTCTTAATGATAAACAGTGAATGAAAACGCTTATTTGGGTAGACGTTTCACAGGCAGTGATTGTCTTGGTGCTGTCAGCTTGCCTGAAAGACTTTGATTTATGAGTTCGTTATGGAAAGAAACATCCTTGGCATTTCCCCACGCGGAGCAGAGAAAAGAGCATGAGACAAAGAGTCCACCTCTGGCGAAGAAGCCATATTTGAACACGGTTTTGCGACTTAAAATATAACATTTGGAAAGTTTATACTAGTATAATATCACATGTGGTGGGAATAATTATACAGTTTATATTTATTTGCATCGTGCAAAGGAAAAACAAATCTATAGGCCTATAATAATTATAAGTATACACAGTGCCCTTTCATTCAGAAGTTTAAAGAAATATTTTCCTCCATTTTAGTGATCTCCAAAAAGTTTACTAGCGCTGATTCCATGGCCCCTAATAACACTGTTTCAACATAATAAAAGAAAAATAAAATGTAAAAATAGCTTTTCAAATCGGTATGCATTTCACACACATTTTGTGTGACTTTTCTTCACAAAAACTTTGTATCGTCTGCTCGGACATAACAGTAGACTTGAATCTAATTATTAATTTTAATTTGGTTCAAGGGTAATGATTGTGTGTTTACATTTCGTAGGGCTACTTATAAATAATAGTTGCTGTTGCAACATAGCCTATGTGTGCGTGTGTGTTTTGATTTGATTTGAAAATAGAATATTGTCTTGAAAGTTGTATTTACAAAGTGTGTTTATTCTTACAAAAATAAGCAACAGACAACATACAAAAATACAAGAATACTAAACTCCTTCTGTTATGCATTAGGCCTATACTGTGTGTATTACTGAATACAGCGCCCAGGTCTTATAGCTTACCTTCGATATGTTATGATAGCCTAATCGTGTCAGTTTATCACAGCCATCTTGTAAATAATAATAAAACCTTTTAAAATCTCCCGAATTATTCTTCCATTTGTTCATTGATCCACTTTGATAATCAGTAGTTTGCATTTTGTAAATGAGCTGTAGTAAATTAATCCGTTAAAAAATAAAAACCCGTTGGTATAACATCTTGGCTTTCCAGAGTCTTGTTTAGTGTTGGCGAAGCTGCATCAGACAAACGTGAGTCGGTCGAAAAAATGTTGAGGTTCTGCACAGCCGCGTCCATAACATGCGGGGAACCGCATTTGTCCAGTATGGCACATCGGTTGTGTATTAGTGTCCCCTTATTTAGAGCAGTAGGTGGCTTAGTGGGAATATCTTTCAGACTTCTTTCCATAAAGCTGTTAGAAAACATTTCAAACGTTTGCATATCGTTATCATTACAGGGCTGCCCGGAGACTGTTGACAGGTCGTTTTGAAAAGAGTTCGACTCTCCTTCTACAACGCCCAGTTTACCATGAACCAGGCCACAAATAGAGGCGTCCTCATCGCTCTGTGCACCGCTATCATCCACGACAGTTGTCTTGTTTAACTCCCCATGGATGTCCTTGGTATGGGTCTGGCGTTTATGTTTCATCCGTCGGTTCTGGAACCATACTTTGACTTGGCGTTCCGTAAGCTCGAGCAGCGCGGCTATTTCCACACGGCGTGGTCGGCAAAGGTATTTGTTGTAGTGAAATTCCTTCTCCAGCTCCAAAAGCTGTGTGTTTGTGTATGCTGTTCTCAGGCGGCGCGAACCTCCTTCTCCACTAGACAAGCAGCCCTCGGGAAGTTCGGGTGAGCCTGGAAAAATTAGTCCAAAAAAGAACACAACATAGTCAAAAATACAGGCCTATAGGATAACAAACAACACAACATAACAATACCTAGTATTTGTCTTTCGCAATTTGAATGTAATGTTAACTGCTAACAATAAAAAGCTTATTAAATAAATAGTATTGTGAAAAACACTGTAGACCGCAAACATCGCCAGTGTGTGCGTGGTACCGACCAGCATCTTCTAATGTATGCCTGAGCGTCCCTTGCGCCACAACAGTAATCTATCATTCTTCATTACACGTCAGACATCAGAAAGACCTTATTGATTCGAATTAAACTAGTAAAGAATTTAACAGAATTTTCATCTATATGCTGTATAAGGTAAACAGCGTGGAGAGAGGATAGTGCAAAGGACATGGCGATGCTCATCTTTTCTCTCAGACCTTAAATGACCTTAGTTCTCCCCATCTCTTTTCGGTTAGGTTTTCCTAAACTCACCTTTTGGAGAGAAGCAAATGACTCCCGCTGTAGTCAAGCAGCCGGTTGGTGTAAGAGAGCAGTTTCTTTTGTTGGTCTTCTTTTCGCGCATCCACGGGTATTGCGTTGTCAGAGAATTGGCGTACAGTGGGCTTCCCCCATCTAAGCTGTACCGGGGCCCTGCATGGCTTAGCTGACTCCTGAGGCTCAAACTTGGGATGGTGTGTTCGAAAGGAGGTAGGATAAGAGGGTGAGGGTTCGTGAGCGCTGAGCTTTTGATTGATGACTTCTGAAATGAGTCGTCAACAGGGGGGAAAGAAGTAAGGCACTCCGCTAGCGATGGCCGACTATTGATGAAACCCGTCTCTCGCTCAAACTCGTAATTCATTGTAAACCTGTTCCCTCTTGCCCCGAAAGCGCAGGGAAAGTTTGGTTTCGTTAAGGTCTATGATTTTTCGCTCTCAAATAAGTTATGCAGAGTGTAAAGAAAACAAAAACATTTAAACTATGTATTTTAATAACTAATTATGACATATGTGGACCGCTTACTATTGACAATAGAGACTGGAAAGTCATGTCACATGATTACCTCTACCCAATGGCAGTTTGGGGTTTATTCAAAAGGATCCAGCTTGACAGATCGATCCGAAGAACTTCCTCGAGCAACTCCTCTCTCAAGAGGGAGGTCACTGCTGATATGTAGTACATCGGTGTCATAGTGTTCGCTAAAGACGGCAAAGGCCCAGAAATTTTCTAGTCAGACTCAAAACCGGTCGCCGGTGCGTATAAGAATTAGAGTCTCCCTTCCCCTGCTGCACGTGCATTGTTTCTGTGTATTCATGTCAAAAATAAAGTAAGGGGATCAGTCTTGCTCCAATACATTAGCCAAATAAGTTACGCCTGCTCCTAACAGAGGAATTTTGTTTTCATCTCATGTGACCTGAAAATGCATTGGAATCACACATACCCCTCCTCCACCCAAATCTATTGACGTAACGTTCCGCCTATCGATTCTTATGATACACTGGTTAGACAAAAACCTACAGCTTCATAAAACAACTATACTTACAGAACATTGTGAAAGGTAGATGATCGCACTGAAATATATTCTAAAATACATTATTAATCTATCAAATTATTTATATAATACCGTGCAAGAATAAATGCTAATTCAAAGTCTGTATATTTAATTATGCTCTCTACGTCGTTCTCAGTAAACATTTGAAGTAAAACGCTTCCTGATACCAGATGTTTTCAGATAGGCTACTAGAAGCTTTTTTTTTTACGGAGCATACCCGTTATGTTTGAACAATGAGGATTAGAGTAAGTAAACATTTAATATCACATACAACCTCTGTTCTCGCTTGTTCTAATCTAGCTTCTACTAGACCTTACATTATATAGTCTACTTTGAATATTGATGGCTCTGTGATCAATTACTTCATGGTATTCTTCATTTGTAGTCGCTTTTTGATAAAAGCGTTTGCTAAATCAATGTATGTAAATTTAAACAGAACTTAATTTGACCTATTTTAACAGTCTACAGAATATTTGACGTTCAGTATAGAACTTTTGTATTAAGTTTCAGCTAAAAGTAATTTTGTTAATGATTTCGTTTTACACAGGGAGGAGACTTTCTGTGAAGCAAAACTTTGAAAAAGTTTTTTTTTTTTTTGATGAATATATGCGAATTGTGTTTAAACTTTAGGGAAACGAGTCGTTTGCAGTTTTAGTGCTTATATACTAAACAAAGGGTTCTAGAAGCCTACACGCGATCAATCTTACTTGCCAAAGGTCTGACAGCCATGCCCCCACAACACATTTAAACCTTCTAACTCTATATGCGAATCAAATCCTGGCGGAACGAGAGGCTCTGTTACGAGTTTTGCCTCTGTTTGTCTCTCCTATAAACAGACTTAAAGTCAGACATCTACTTTCAAGGAGCAGTAATTTGCTATCGAAGAGTAAGTAATTTTCTTTTATATTGCATAAATTGTTAAAAGGACTCGCCATTTTTGTTGTGATAAAGGCTTAGTGTGAAAGTAATCGTTATGATTCTGTGTAAGAGTAGAAAAGAGGTTACTCTGGGAGTTGGCACTAACACATGTTTGTGTCAGTCGGTGAAAACATGGCCCTGTTTTCCACATGAAATCCATAACCACATCTTGAGTTAATGTCTTAAATCGATCAACTTTGTTTTACGTATGCCATATAGATTTAAGACATTTTACAATAAACTACAAGCGTTGCGATGATTTATAACATTACATCGGACAGTCATGTCATTTGATAAGCTAAATATAAGCTGGTGAAAAAAAAATCTTTTTGCCTCTTTACCAACACTCATGTTTGTCTGGAAATTAAATTTGGTATTATTTTTAGTAGCAATTGACTTGTGTTAACTATAGTCTATGGGACAACAACGAGGTTGATCAATCACCTTTTCATGTAAAGTGAAAT
Organism: Chanodichthys erythropterus; assembly: GCF_024489055.1. Classification (NCBI taxonomy): domain Eukaryota; kingdom Metazoa; phylum Chordata; class Actinopteri; order Cypriniformes; family Xenocyprididae; genus Chanodichthys; species Chanodichthys erythropterus. Next base: position 1,376,644 of record NC_090235.1, on the reverse strand, counting down.
TACAAAACAACAATATTGATATTAAAGAACTCGTCGCTATTTAGATTTAAATTTGTCAACAGGAATAATTATGTATGTCTGCCTCGAATAGTATGACCATGGCTGAACAAAATTTCAACTGACCAGTTATTTATGAGACGTTCATTATTATTATTGTTATTAGCATTATTTAATAATAGCACTTAGCAATAATAGCACTTGGCAAATTATCTTTTATGCAGTATCTGTGTTTTCTTGCACTGTTATTGGCCCAAAAGAGGGCTTGGCTTGAGCATTTCAGAGTTTTAAAGACTTTTTTTCTCCCACAGGCACTGCTGGAGGCCTATAGGAGACTGTCGTTACAATGGATGGAATTACTTGCACTTTTCACATAATGCAAGACTGCAGGAAATGATGGTTCACCACTCATTACATATATGCATACCATTAAATATATGCATACCTAGCTTGTTTGTGTCATTTTTCCAAATGCCTTAATCATCTTTTTAAAAATAATATATCAGTCCACTGGGCATAAGATTTGCTTATTGTAATTCTTTTGATTGCCAATTATCTGTTTATTTTTTGTTGTATAACCACTCTGCTACGAAGGCAAATACATAGGCTCGTCAGTTAGTTTCTTTTATTTCTTCAGAAGTGGAGCAGCATGGAATGTGTGAAAATATTCGAACAAATAAAAAGTATGAGTATTTGATCTGATGTCTCTTTCGACTGTTTGAGCAAGACATGATTAACATTCGCACACATTGATTAATATACGAACACACTGATCTTGAGAATCCCCGGATGCATTTTTCCTTTTACCCATTTCTTTATATCTAAAGGGTCTGGGCATAACACAAACAATCTACTGTCCATGGAAACAAATAAATACATTTGAAGGACTGAAAGACACGAGCTTACGCTGTATGATAAATTTGTTGAATAAGAAATCGTGTTCATATGCATCCTTCCTCAAGTGCAAAATGCAAAACAGAAAAGTAACCGTGGACTAGGGACAATTTAAAAACTTTAAAATCAAAACCAATTTAAAAACCTGTCATAAAACTGTTTTTATACCCTGTTTCAGATTTTCTTAAAACAAATCAAATAGCTCTACATATATTCCCGTTATGCCATGACATAAGTTTTAAGGAACTTTAATTTATTTTCTATATATGTATAAAGTTAAACATAAAACAAGGGCGTTTCACCTGAGGCTACGTCAGGAAAACTATATGGACAAAATAGGTGGCAGAAAACGCCATCAGAACGGGGACGCAAATGTGTGCCGTGGACGAGGAGAGAAATACACTGTATCGGCACTATAGATGCGTCAGTTTGGGCGCTTCCTGAATTCTTCCCTGAGAATAGTGCGGTGTAAGGTCTGTGAATGTGCATGGGTTTGGTTCGCAAGCTCCTTGCTGATGGTTGTTCCCCATGGTGATAGCGCCGTTGTAGTCTATATTGCCTTGAGGTGGATGCGGTAGGTGTGTCAGGCCAAATACGGAGGCCCCCATACCTACCAAAGAATCCGAGTAGCCTCCACCGCCACTGACATAAACCGGGCTACCATGCACTTGCGTTCCGTAATTGTTGTTGCCTTGAAGATGATGCGTGTCGTATTCAGGCGTGGCTGTGCCAGTTCCCGGATACCGCTTCTGAGGAGGCGGGCAGTTATTCAGAGGAGGTGGATATGACGTAGGAAGGTTGTAAGCATTAGGCTGGGGTTTGTTATATGATGCTGGAGAGGGTGAGTCGTAGGGCACGCTGTTAACCAGAGAATGCATTGAACTTAAATATGCACTCCCACCCCCTCCTCCGCCACCGGATGACAGAGCAACGGGACTGTGAGGAGACTGTGCTCCAGGAGAGGGCATCATTCCGAGCCCCTTCTGGTCCTTTTTGTACTTCATCCTGCGATTCTGGAACCATATTTTAATCTGCCTTTCCGTAAGGTTGAGCAGATTTGCCATTTCCACTCGTCGCGGACGGCAGAGGTAACGGTTGAAATGGAACTCCTTCTCCAGCTCTACGAGTTGAGCAGACGTGTATGCAGTACGAGCACGCTTGGAGGCGGTTGAACCTGGGGGACTCTTGTCTCCAGCGCAGCTCTCTGCTGTATGATGACAAAAAAGTAAAACGAAAAGCGTTAGTGTATGTGACTGACCTCACTGTACATTATTCATAATTTTAAAGATTATAGGGTAATACTACCAGGATATCATTGGTAAAGCAAGCACATGATTACTGTATTGAAAACATATGCTTACTTCTTTGCAGCCGGTTAACTACAAATAGGTATAGAAAAGTGGGATAGTATGCTCCGGAAGTGGGGCAGAGCAAAAGTGCAAATGACTGCGATTTTTTTAGCACTTAAGCTATATGGAATTTCATTTAGATGTGTGTTTATAGGCTACATTTATGACACTTATTTTCTTTTGCTTTTTTTCCAAAGCAAAAACACATTGCACAAATCATGCTACCAAAATAAATAAATAAGTAAATAAATAAATAATTTGTGAGTACTCCATACCTAACCGTTGATGCATAATATGGCTCGTATGCGTTTCCATTTTATTTTATTATTTTTTTTATTTTTTATTTAGGCTAAACATAATCACCTGAAATTGTACTACAGGATTTCTGCTTTGTGTTCTGACGGGACTCCTTCATCCACGGAAAAATTTGTTTCCTTGTGGCTGGCGTTGGAGATGACTGCCCAGGATTCTTGGTGGTGGTATCATTGCTCGGTATTTGGTTCAGGGCACTGGGGGAAGATGGTCCGGAAGGGGCAGTAGGGGGCTGGTTGTTATCGGGGATATCTGGTACTGGGGCTTGTGTGCCGTTACTCCTTTGGCAGCCCTCGGAGATTTCATTGGGTTTGTGAAGAGCTGCAGAACCACCAGGGGACTGCAGGGAGCAGGCCGGTCGCTGGTACCCAGTTTCCACATGAAGGGCCTGGAGATATTGCTGCTGATTGGCATCATAACCTAAACCGTTTGCGCTTTGATAGGGGAAGCCACTGTAAATTGCCGAGCCGTCGCAGTAGGTCGCTTTTTGCATCTCGCCGTTTCCCAATGTTTATTTCACTTTCTGACAAGGTCCTGACACCTTTGTAGAAGAACATTGGCTCAATGTAGTCACGTGACACCTCTTCGCCAATGGGCTCTACGGGTGAACCTACGGTGAGAGAAGATACGTTGAACGGGTGAAATAAGGCCTATCCATCTTACTTTTCAAAGCTCAGTTGACACTGTGGCGAGACTGTGAGAGCCGGTCACCACTTACCTTATGGCCAGCTGCAACAATAGCCAACATAACTGAAGAGAACCGAAAACATGATAGCAGCTTAAAACATTTAACTTGACCACTGTCCAATCAAAAATAAGCTATATATTAACATGTTAAAAAAAACTAAATCACTCTAAATCAACTAACTAAATCAATTAGCACATAAAACTAATATTTCCAGTAAAATAGGGCATTGCGTAGTAAATGAGTAGTGTGAACCGAAATAAAGTGTTAGAGCAATAAATAAGCAACAACCATTACCGTGAATTTAATGCGAACTTTATCCTCATCGTGTTGATTTTTCTAGCCTTTTAATTTGAATATTGACTATACATTTTTTTTTAAATCTAAACAAAGGTCATACATACTTGCGTCTGATTTTTAGTTCTTAAGGTGTTTCATAACATTTTAGTCTACATAAATTCAAGCCCCTGCGTGTATTGTTTGGGTTCGAAAGTTGCAGGAAACCTGAAAAACCGGGCAGACGCGCGTCTCCATAACCACACTAAACTCTTCCTCGCCGACCAAAAATAATGGATAATTATAACTGGCATCAGTGGATGCATGAGAGGTCATCAAGCCGGGAAAACGCTATCGCCACGGCCCAGATCTGATGCAGATCGCGGAAGTAACCACTGAAACAAATTACATTTGCCTGGTACAATGCTCAACACTATTTAATTTTTGAAAGGTCAATACCGTATTAAATATATCCCACAACTCGACATGCTTTTATACATGAAACAAAACGAAGATAAAATCACAAGAAAGAAAGCCAAAAGAATCAGGAGCTAGAGCGCACAATAAAATATGTAAACCATGGACTATTTCAAGAATATCATCGTTAATAACAAACAATACCAGCAACAGCAACAGTAGCAGTAGTAGTAATAATAATAATAATAATAGGTAAATGATACCAATAAAATTCGGTTAAATAGAAAATACCATAAAACACGCGGGTTTTACAACCAGCGGTATAACTGTGCTGAAATCAGGCCCAAATGCCATGAGACCGCATAATTACATAAAACTAAACCAACAGGCCTCCTTATTTTCTAGATTAGCCATCATAGCTTGACTTCCAATAATTCACTCTCTGGCACTATCATACACATGGAAACGAAAAGAAAAGACACTAAAGCCACAAAGCAGGAGACCCAGCTGCTGCACGGGAGGAATCTGGCTTGACTGTGAGTGAGTGTGTGTATGTGCGAGTATGAACTCTCCCTGAACCGAGATTTCAGTCGCGCGGTCATAAATCACAAACTCGCCATTTAACAACCATGCGAGAACTCTGCCTCTGTCCCGCTTACCTTCCTCTCTGACGAGCAGCGCGCAGCACGGCGCGAGCTTCTTTCATTCAGCGGCAGAAATCGATCAAACAGCGGTCCAGGGTAAAGCTAAATCGGAAAGACAACAAAGCCAGAGCTGCACTTGCAGGAGTCATGGGACGGATCTGCAGTAAAGCTACGACTCCGTCGCGCTCGAGGACTCAAATTCCTTCCTTGTGTCTTTTTCTCTTTTTGACGTAAATCAGTACAGCAGCCAGATAACGAAAGTTGTCTCGTGCCCTGGTCGTAAAGATTAAGCACCTTCACACATACACACATATTACATACCACTAAATGAACGCCTGTGTTCTCAGACCTATACTAAATGCCACCATGGGCTGCGCTCTAGTGAGTCTTTCGTGTACCACTAACGTGCACAAACTAGCACGTTAACACATACTCATGCACACCCCAGTGAACTCCCTCGAAACAGAGCGTCACCGTAGACAAGAAAAATTATGCAAATGAAGCGCCTTCTCAAGCACAGAAAGCTGCTTCACTCTCCTGTGAACACAGTCAGGACGGAATATATACAACTTCATAAAAATCTACAGCTCTGTAATTACGCTCAGAACTAGACTAGTTGTTAGAAACTATGTCAACCTTAATCGTAGCAACATTGTATTGGTTATTAAAAAATTCAAAACTGCAATACTATTAGATTTAAAAGGGCTGAATTACTAATTACTAATACAGTAGGCTAATCACAAATTGTTTTAAGAGATTATAAATTGAAACAGCAATAATAATAATAATAATAATAATAATAATAATAATAATAATAATTGTATAGTAGCTAGTAGTTAACAGTAGCAGCAGCAGCAGCAGTAGTAGTAATAATATACTGCAACATTTCAGTAAACTCATCCATTAAAAAAAGAATCGGTCATGAAGACCGAGTCAAGGACTATTGGCAATAAAAGTAAATTATGTTTCTTTTTTCTTTTCTTTCTTTTTTTTCTTCTTTTTTTGCAAAACAGAAAAAGGTAATACAATTCCTGGACCTCCAAAGTAGCAGGCAGAAAAAAGGGAGCCGCGAGCTGGGGACTTGAGGTTATGGATCAAACTCTTCTGCATACGAATGAATTACCAACATCAGCTTGTGTATTTTCTCGGTCAGACGAGAAGATTTATGTCTTTACGCAGCACGGCAGTAAACACAGAGGCAGATTTCTGTTCTCGCTCGGCCCACTGGATTACAGATTGCCAAAGCTAAAGAGAAAAGAGCGGGCGGCGTGGGTTGGTGAGTGGGATTTGAAAATCCTTGTGTATGCGGTTTTCCTACAATTTCAGCATTTTGAACATTTACACCATTGTGTCCTTTTTTCTTTCATTAAAACGATGACTAAGGGGTTTCATTAATGGCGCGGAAACTGCTGGATGATAAATAGATTATTATTTTTTTTTTTTTTTCAAATAACTAAAATATATCTGAAATGACTGCAAATTAACTTCTTAGATGTGTGTTAAAGTAAAATATGTAGCATAACAATCCGTATGTTAATCTGTAGCCTATTAAACCTTTTTCTCACGTTAGCTCCAGAGCATTGCAGCGGTCTCCTTTATAATGACAACTGCACCATAGAAACGTGGAAAGGAAGAAATTATGGGACTTCAGTTTACATGTAGCCAAGGTGTGTGTATGCGTGCATGTAGCATGTGTAAGCCTTTAAATAAATTGAATGACAGTAAATAATATAGCAAGACATGATAGTTGTGTAATGCAATTGAGAGCTCACCTTAAGCAAAACACAGTCTCTCGCAGGCTTAGTGATGGGACACATTCATTTATTTGGAGATCTACGACAAAAAATAAAAGTATTGTCATTTTTTCTTTTCTCATAACAATACCTTTGTTTTGTGTTTTTTCATATCAACAACAGCCAGGAGAAATGTAAAAACTAATTAAATACAGTGGGTGCACTGATAATCTCTAAACAAAAATAAACTCGCTTCTGTATGTTTGCCACTCATTTATGTTATTTTTTTATTTTAAAATGAGAATGTAAATTTGACAATAATCACTTTTTTCTTTTTATTTCAGCTGAGTTGCACTATTTTCACTGTAGATCCATTTGCACTCATTAGGAATGGTTACTTCAACTCCAACTTATATCTGACACAAATACATAATAAACTGATATCAATAAAATTGTATTACTACTGAAAACGAACTTAGTAACGTATCCTTAAGCTTTGTATAAAAATGAACAACAGACAAAAGCTAAAAAAATATTCAACTCAGGCTTTAGAGAAATATCAATATTAAAATCCTTTATTTACGACTCTTCTCTGCTAATGCTATTAATTTCACTACTAATAGATAAAATGCATATAATAAAAAATAGGTGGGAACCTTAAGATTAACAGCACAAATAAATCAAATAAATGAATGTATTTTTACAGTTAAAGGTAAGTGTTGATGCATGTGTGAAAATAAGAATGTATCATCAGAAATATCATATATATAAATAATACAATAAAACACAGCAAAAGTATCGAGTTTTCCTCCTTTGTGTTTCCTTCCGAGAGAATTTAGATCGAATAGTCATTAGCTCTCAAGCAGCGGCTGCCCTTAGTCCCCCAGCCCATAAATCAAGACTCGAGCGTCGTGACCTCGTGCGGCAGCGTGCTTCTGGATGATACTCCTTATATTATATCCTCGTTTCCCATGCGAGCCTCCACAACAAACCGGCCGCCACTGCTCTGTTGAGTTTTATTCGCTGTCTGGTGATTTATTCTTTCTGGGAAAACCCAGTTTACACACCCTCACAACCTAGAGAGCTACGCACAAGTGTTACCGATTTGAGTCCACGTGCAATACAAATATATTATCATTAATCATTCACACATTTTTAAAAAATACATATTTTATTCTATTCCGAAAAAAAAACAATATTGAATCCTAATGGTGTGAGAAAAAAAATGTTTTTTGGGCTGCAGACAAATTTTGAAACGTTTGAAACAGCCCATAAAGTCATTTTTTTTAGACACATTTATTTTACATTTACATTTTATTTAACAGAATAGGTCTTGATAATAAACATTGTTTCCCAGGTTTTGTGAAATGAAGCAGATTTTTTCTAATTTATATGACTTTATATTTTATTTAATAAAAATTCAGTCAAATTTTGTTTCCATTTTTAAAGAATGTTAGTTTTGTAAACTGTTGCTTAAAGCAATGTAGCATTTATGTAAATGTATGTAACACAAATACATGTACATTTACGACTGTAATGTTTTTTTTCAGTGCCGGTTAAGTGATGAATAAAAGTTGATTCTCCAATATGCTCTAAGTTGAGTTTATTTTAATAAAATTGAGTCCTACTCTCTCTCTTATGTTTATCCGCCATTGTAGGGTAACTGACCTTCTCTTTGAGGCGCAAACACTCACTGGAGTAATGAACAATCAGCGGAAATAGCTCAAAATAAAATCCATCCTCATGGTGCGCAGGGCTTTCTGTCTTTTTCTGTGTGGAAAAACATATCCGTTCATGACAGCTGTATAACATCATCCGCAAAACGTACCAGGGTCTTTCGTTCTTTTAATTTTTTTTTCTCTCTCTCTCTCTCTATCTCTCCAGCTTTCCAGCAAGTCCACAATGACCCAACCCCACTTTAGTAAAGTAGGCTAGCGCTATCAGCACAGCAGCAGACCGGGGTTCGCATGCCATCCACCCCCTTCATCATATTATCGCAACCATATTATGCGCCCCACTCACGTGACCCAGTGTCTATTAAAAAGGAAACCTTTTCTGATCTGTGAATCATTAATAGAGACTGTTGTTGGTCCCCTTTGAGTCGGATCACAAAGATGGAAAGGATGGAAGTAGTGTGCTAGGACTACTAAGCCGAAATTTAAAATTCCAGTCTAAATTTTTAGTCTTTTTTTTAACGAGACAAAAAAAAATAAAATAAAATAAATAAATAAATAAAATAAAATAAATTAGATTAGCTGAAACCTTATAATGAGATTTGTTAAGGTTCGTTTTTGGGTATGTCCTAAAAGTAAAGCCACGGTAAAGGAAATAAATGGATTCGCAGATAACAATTGGAGTTCTTATTTCTTAATAATAATAATTATAATAATAATGAAATTAGATTTCCCTTAATTTCCGCCCTCTAACTATTTTCTAAAAATACACCATCCTTTGCTACCAACTATATATTTTAAAACCTAATATACCACTGTTACTAGCCTACCTGTAAAGAACTCGTGTGTGCAAGGTGGCCCTCTCTCGGTGATTACGGTGTAGCAGTCAAACAAGTCTGTGAATGGAAGTTGGAAGTTCATGTTATCAGCGGACTTATACCAAGCATCTGCTCTCTCTGAACTAGAGTTTACTCTAGTTAACTCTGCAATACTAAAAAATACAAATGCGCATGTGTTATATGTATGTGTTAAAAGTTACTATTGTGGACATCCTAACCTTTAGTAACAAGAGTCATCGTAGTGTAGCTACAGTTATATATATATATATATATATATATATATATATATATATATATATATATATATATATATATATATATTATAGAGCAGTGATCTATCAAGTCTGTACCTCAACAAACAAAAGAAAGAAGACCCGTCCCAAAAAGAGGCCTTCTCTTTACACCATTTGGTGCTTGTTTTCCGGCAGCAGAGTGTTTACTGAAAGCTCATCCAACAGACGTGGTGAAGCCTTGTAGATAATTAATCACCTCAGCCAGGCAGGACCGCTTCTCCCCCTTGCACCAATGCTTTGTTCTCTCAAAAGCCATAACTTGAAGGAGTACAAACTTTTTTTTCTGTCTGTTTTTCAGATTTGAACATGAGCTGAACTATGTTATCATTTTAGCACCACATTCATACAACAAGAACATTTGGACAGAGGCCAGCGCTGTCCGCTTTTGAGTGAATAGTGCATATACGATGCATAATAGGCCTACATCTTCATTTTGATGTAGTTGAGTTACTACGATGTGTGTGCTTTATCAAGTGTGACTTACGAAAGTCAGAAAACCGCTTTAGTCGGACTTTTAGTTACCTGCCTGCTATATAACTAGAGACCCTGGGGTGTTACGAGATGCAACGCGAACATGCTGAAGACCCTGGTGCCTGTCTGTTTGCATTTATACATTTCAGCGTCTCCATCCAACTTACCCGAGCACAAAGTGCATTATGAACGCTTTTAAACAAACCATTCGGGACCAGGACAAAGGGTGCAAATATTCTTCTTCTTTTAAAAGGCCTATTTTTTATATGACTTTATTATCATTAAATTATTAACTGCAGACCAGCTAAACATATTTCAACAATTTAGTATTTATCCCTTTTCAAAGTGGCTTTAAGAAGCCAACAGGCATGGCAGTATTTTCACTCTAAATGGATCGTGGAGTATCGCCAGGGGACAGAACAAATCTGTTCTCAATGCTGACATTTGGAGCTCTTAAAGCAAGCTAAGATTACTACCACACGCAGACGAAGATAATTCTTTTCCTTGGATTTACCGTGGTCATCATCAAAGCTAACAATGACGTACAGCTCAAAGCAGTTTGACCATGGTGCCAGTGAACACGGCAATGATCTTTGACTGCCTAATGGACGTATACTCATGCGTTTGGATAACGTTTGTTGAATGTAAATGTAGCCTATGTTTTGTTCTTGATAGAATCAATACATTGACACATACATCGTGAAATGATTTTGTGGCTTATGAACAGCTAGTACACATTATTATTATTATTATTATTATTATTATTATTATACTTTACTGTCACTGTTTACAATTGTAAAATAGTTGAAAAGTATAGCAACATTACATAGCCTACTACTAAAATGACAGTAATTCAATATTTAACGTTTGTAAATAAACTTGCCATCTACACTTAACATAAAAAATCTCAATATTTCAGGAAAATTCGCTACGGCAAAATTGTTGGATAATGAAAAATATCAGTACAAACAGCATCTGTATATAACCTGTATGTGCTGCATAGTTTTCATATATAACCTTCAAAATACTATTTTTCAAAATTTCAAAAAGCTTGGATTACTTACGCCAAAACCACGTTCTGAAGACTGACCGGAAGAGGAGCAGCTGGTCGGTTCTGAGAGGTCTCGCTAAGTCGACAGTCAACTGCAAAATGAAAAATCCTACCGAACCTCCTGTGTCTATTTCTAACCAAGATGTAGCCTATCTATTATTTAATAAGGTCATGTGAGCAAGTCAATTAAATTTTAAGCATGGTAGATTGAGAGGTGAGGTACTAGTGTCATAATGGAAGTTTAAATTTCCTGTCTGTCAAGATCTGAATCGATGACGGACTGTGACTCACATAGTGGCTGCAGTTTAAGGTTTTTCTTTCGAAATATGAATGTTTACAAGCAAGTCCATCTGTACTGATTTCAAAAGCTACAAACAGACCGTAACAGATCATAAACAGAACGTAACCAGGCTAGATGCTGTTCAAATTCAAAATACAAGTTTGCTGTTGTTGTCTTGGTGTATTGCTATTATGAGTGCACATTAGATCCCTAAATTAGTATTCTTCAGTTATAGACCATTGCTTTAGTTTCTTCTATCTGTTTAAATAGTCTATTTCACAGCTTGTGTTATAATAAACCATTTAGATTATCTTTGAAGGGGTTGTTTAAGTTTGAGTAATTTAGTAGATTTGACCATTTAAGTCATATTTTATGTCAAATAAGGCGCAAAGTAAACCCAGAGTACAGTTTTGGTCTCCCCTTGATGTTCAAATAGGCCATATTCAAGTTCCACTACTGCCCCATGCGTTCGAGAAATAAAAGGACCATGGTCTATGAGGGTGCTGAATATTGCGAGGTCATAGGTTAAGGGGTCGTGCACAGTGCTTCAGTTTGATGATTGGACAGCTCATCTGTGTCCTTTGCTTGACCCCAGCAGTAGTTTACACCAGTAAGTAGCCTACTGTCCGTCTCTAATTTATTTCAATAGACTTCTCTGGCGGAAAGAGTTAATGATATTTGTTATTTAAATAGCCTACATTTTGATTTTAGAAAGTGACTGCAGAATTGGCTATAGTTAGGATCGAATTTTAAACTGGACATCAAATTAACTCTAAGAGTAGATTGTCCTGACAAGTAAAAAAACAAATTGGATACGCAAATTAGGTCTGTTTGTATTGAAATTATCAGTGATAGGCTATATTAAGTGCAATCACGAATTAGTCTAATTTCATAATATTAAAACAACAAATTCATGGGATTTGGTCACAATATGCTAACAGTTTGGATACTTAGAAAGAACTACTGCAAACTACTGCATTAATTCATATAATTCAACTAACAGCAATGCAAGCTCATCTACCCGGTATTTTGTAACGTTTTATCGTATTTCAAGTTAGCTTAAAGGAACACTAATATAGCACATAATGTATGGCATTATGCGTATGGCGGTTTAATATAAAAAAAAAAAAAAAATAAAAAAAAACAACAACAACACTTTAGCCTACTGGAATAAATAAAAACTATGTACGTCATATGCTTGTTGGTGAAGTAATTAAATTTGTAAAGTGCACCTTTTTATATAATGTTTTAATGTCTTGAAAATCAAATAAGCCAAACTAAACCGTTGGTCTAAACAGCATTGGTCTCGCAATCTACGTGATACAAATTTCGGAGGCAAGCTTTTAGTCCAATACGAAAATTTGCTTTCAGTTTTATATAAAGTTTTGTTTTTGTTATGGATTATCAATATACTTGGAATAAAACGGTATCACGCTTCAGGAAACAACTAAATAACAAATACCTCCTTAGTCCTTTCTATGGATTAACCTAAAGGGATAATGCACAATAAAGTCATATTTATTATTTCCACGGGTAGCCTACAATTGCATACAGGCTTACTAAAACAACTTGACATCATTCACCAATATACAAATAACCAAATACACGAATATTCACAGCTTCGATGACGTAAATACAGTTAACAATACACTAAAATATGGAACTAAGACAAATAAGATAACTACTCCAGGAAGATTGTTCCTATACTTGTGCCTTCATGTTAAAATGTCAGTTTGGTACACGCATCACTATAGCGTTGATCTTCACAAACAAGACTCGGTATGCCTCGGTTAAAGACAGAAAACGTAACGGTCCATTGTCCAAGTTAAAGTACATTCTACTATTGTTCCTTTAAGGGAGAAAAAAACTATTTTTACAGGAAGGATGTGATTTCCAGCTCAAATTAGAGTGGAGGAAGAGGTTGGGAAGGCGAAGTTAGGTTGCCTCGTCGGACACTGAATAAAAAGTGACCCTGTGAAATTCCGATCCTAATACTGCAATGTGTTCTTCTTTCTTGTTCAGTTCCGTCTGTGTCGATTTGCTTCTAGCACTATAGGTTCGAGGAACACGGCGTGGGAAGCAGCGTTTGCTGCTGCTGAGTGGCATCCGTTTTCACGTGATGGTTGGAGGGCGCAGAGCTCGAGGAACGGATCTTTGTATTGGGCAGCTTGTGATCTTTCTTCCACTTCATGCGGCGGTTCTGAAACCAGATTTTCACCTGACGCTCAGAAAGGCACATTGTGTGCGCTATCTCCACTCGTCGACGTCGAGTCAGGTATCGGTTAAAGTGGAACTCTTTCTCAAGCTCAAGAGCCTGCTGGCGCGTGTAGGCGGTGCGAGACCTCTTGGGCACTCCTCCAGAGTAGCTGGCGGTCACTAAACACATAAACACACAACCAAGCAGGTGTTATTGACATTCTCAGGTATAAGTGAGATGCCGGATAATTAGTACACTTACTGAATTTTTTGAAGAGCACTAAACGAGTAGAGTATGAAACAATGGATACGCGTCGTTCTCCGACGACAGCATTCGATTCACACGCAGTCTTGATGTAAATAATTTGGTAGCATTGCAACATGAGTGAAAGCCTATGGGAAAATAGCTCAATTAAAAGGCCTGTTTGGTGTGAATATGGTCAACGATAAACTTTCTTTTGGTTCATAAGAAACAAAAGGCAAATGGCCCGGGCGGAACATCGAGGGAAATCAAATTTGCGAGAACTCCTAATCACCGGGATCTCGATGGCAGTAAATCCTCTAAATGAGCAATTACAACTGGGTATGTTCCCTACATGCCTTCCGACAAATGCCCTCCATAGGGCTCCTACAGCTTTTATTGCCCGTGCACATTACTTACCGGTATTAACATGGACTTTTTTCATCCAGGGATACACGACCGGCTCTTTACCCTTCTGTGCGCCTGGGAGAGCCTCTGACACGAGGCTACAGTCCTTGTTCGCAGTTGAACCAGCACAGCTCTCTGTGGTGAGGCGGGGTCCATGATTCTGCGGAAGGGATTGAGGTTGCGCGTGATGACGGTCGGTGAAATCGTTGAGGCCGTTGGTTGACACATTACCGTAATCATAGCTCGGCTCTTGGTAGTTTGATCGCGGGTATGATGTCTCCTCGTGATGGGGGAAGCCCGCGTCTTTCGGCCGCTCATAATAATCAGAGGACACGGGCATGTATCCGTTCTGCTGATATTCCTCGCAGGGTGGGAAAGAAGGTTCGATGTAATTTGAATTGATCAAGTAGGAACTCATGATCATTAATTTGAAAAGTGCAACAATTCTAATTTTTATCGTGCTGTCGTTTTTCTGATCTCTCCAAAACCCACCTACTCCTCTGTCAAATGTACAAAGTTGGTCGGTCACGTGAGAAATGCGACCAATCAGCGCCTCCTGTGGGCATCGTGTAAACAAGCACCAATAGCAGGCCAGGCATCAGCACAGCAAAAATGGGTTCGAGCGGTATATGCGTCTCTTTTTGTTATTGAATTAAAATATCAGAAATGAATTCGATATAGTTGCCATATAAATTGTATGGAAAACAAAACAGCTGGCTGAATATATACGAACTGTTAAAATGCATGATATACAGTGATAAACAATTGAGTGCAACATAGGACGTGATTTACCACGAAAGCATCCCCTTCCAGTGTTAATGCCCTTTCTGATGATAAATGTAAAAAAAAATAAATCTCGTTTGTTGTGTACCACGAACTACAGTTTTGTACCCTCCAGGGACGTTCCAATTTCTAAAGGTTCCTCAAAAGAACCATCAAGAAGGCCCACGTCCACTTTCACAAAGCAACAATACTCACAGTGACTATGCACCTGTTAATGAATAGGACAAAGACTATTTTCAAGCCAGCAACAGCATCAACCAATAACTCCACACGTCTTTTGTAACAGTTTTTACAGACGCAGTAAAATTTCTGGGGGTTCTACCATTGGCATCTCAAATTATTACGAAATGTCATCAGTTAGACGATTTGCTCAATGTTTAAGCAACCCCAAACGTGTGCAGTAAAGAAAAAGAAATCAAAGCTACACGAGCCTTTTAGATGCACACATTTTTTATTTTGATTTTGAAATGACTGTTATTACCGAATTAAGAAACATCTTACACGTCTTCATTAAAAGCAAAAATAGTCTACATAAATATCTAAAGAATCTATAATAATACAATCTAAATAAATAAATAAATAAAAAAAACTTTCCTTCACAGATGTCCCAAAATTAAATATGTTGGTCATATTTTATAATTTATACTGTCTAGTTAAACTGAACTGGACATCTTGTAAAGAACTTTAGTGTTCGCACAATGATACATTGTATTTCGCCTTCTACTCCAAACACAAATGACAACAAACCCACACTGACTTTGTATTATGCAGCCACTACTTATCAATTGTATCAATTGCATTTATTGCAGCTGGCTTTTAATTTACTGCGATACTCAGCAGTCATGCTGGAGTTATATTTGTATGAATATTGCTTCAGTGGTAATAAAAATAATTCAAAACCGTTAAAACAATGTGCTGCAATGTCATGTTTATATGGTCTTGAAATATCTCTCTATCTCTAAACGCATCTCAATGTTAATTGAGACATTTTTTGTCTGTTTCCGCTTTTCTGTGAAATGCACTACAAAGACAGACTTTATAACATATCAATACCATATTCCTATTGGACTTGTTGAATTGCAATGTTTATGTGAACACTAAAATATGAGAAGGCCTACCTTGTATAAATTCGTGAGCAAAATAGTATCCCTGACCTTGAAGCCATGATAAGACAGGTTCGCTGCCCAGATAAACGAAAATAATGACATCCCTTTTGCGACAGGTAGCTCCCAAGTAATGTTTCTTTATCCTTAATAGTTCCATGTAGTGATTCAACAGCCACCCTGAACTGAAAAGTCCTGCTTAAGTAGGCTATCCAAGCTAGCTTTAGGTTAGTATTTAAACTATGTGAGACACGTGAGGTTTCACAGCTTCAGAACCACTCTGGCTACTTTTCTGTAATAGCTACACAGAGATAACTTCGGTTTGACCTCTCAATGACTCAGTGTCCATTTCGCCCCTTATTAATCTTGTTCATTGACAGTCTTTGTTAAACAACAAGGCGTGCCCTCTGAAAAGGTGACATTTTCATATTTGTTAGACGCAGTGACCTTGCATTTACCCCGGCCTTGGACTTCATTTATCCTCATGGGGCATAGGGTCCTTCTGGAGATCGGCATATATATATATATATATATATATATATATATATATATATATATATATATATATATATATATATATATATATATATATATATATGCCGATCTCCAGAAGGACCCTGTGCCCTATGGGGATAAATGAAGTCCAAGGCCGGGGTAAATGCAAATATATATAAAACTTTATTTTCAACTTCACTATAACCACATATTTAATAATAATAATTATTATTATAAAAGTTATTGTAATGTTGTTGTATTATTTGCTTTAACTTATTGATAAATGAATATTGCTAACGTCTAAAGCCTTTGAACTGTAAGGCTTAAAAAACGAGCAAAAAAGCCAAGTCTTTAGTTTTCTGAGGGCCACATAAAATTATATCGTGTCGTCTGTTATTCATTATATACTTCTCTCCTTTGTGTACAAAACTGGAGGCCTAAAAATCAAACACGCTGCAGTATTTACATATTTAAAGCAAGTAAAACAAACAATTTATTAGAGGATCAGAAGCAAGAAAACTCTGATTAACCATATTTAAATGTTACAACTGCAATAGTTCTTTATATGGATTAAATAAAAATAAGAGAGACCGGGGTTAGTTGTCACATTTTTTTACTCCAATTAATATATCTCTCAGGGTACTGAACGTCAATTTTAGAAACGGTGTATTACGAATGAGAGGTTGACAATAAATTGGCTATAAAGAGGCTTAAACATTAAACAAATTAACAGTTAGTTAAACACGAAAAATGTAAAATGTAGGCTAACATACATTTCGCCAACAGATTGTAAAAAATGGCACCACTTTAAACACTTAAAAATACCCTTGTTCTGAAAACAGTTCAAATTTTCTGTTAAAACATACTTTGATTAATTGTTTAAAAAGTTTTAATACGTACAACTGACAACTGATTTGACAAAATACTATGGTATTACAATTTACGATTTAAGTACAGAATTCCAACATAAATATTCCGTTTTGTTGTTGTTTTGAACTTAAGTTGGCTGAAACCAAAATACAATGAAAATTCAAAATTATTTCAATCGCGAGCAATTCTGTAATTGGACTTTTAACTCAAAACCATATTTACAGAGTTAGTCCTCCATAGTGCTTCCCCATGTAACAAATAGCTCCGCTCTCCTAAAGGGAATATACTTGCTATAGCAAGTGTCATCGGGTCTTCTGTAAATCTGAGGTAAGACCCGTAAATTAAACTGTCTAACAACCTTGGACAAAATTATTCGAAATTACTTTCATTAAACACTTTTTCTCCGATATAAATCTGTGCGATACAGCTTTAATTTATAATACCATTTTTTGTTTCATTTTTCTGCAGGCTATTACAAAATTAGTATTTTTTCGGAAAGGTCAGATTTTGCACAAAATATAGGCCTGCATTCTTTAAGAAATTCTTTTAAAAATTAACATTAAACAGATTCAAAGAGATCCAATAAAGATTTCCAAATTTGTGGCATATTTTATTCTGTTTGTATTCACAGAAATATAGACAAAACATATATATGGCGTCGACGCTTCTTCGCATGTCCAAAAACGAGAAGCGTTCAACGGGGTTAGTACTAAATAAAATTATTTGTAAGACATTTCCAAGTCATTTTATTACAAATCTCAATACCACATCGGCCTCGTTTTACTGGTAAATGTTGCTAGACATATTATTTTCCTTGTATGACTTTTCTTTTCTTTCTTTTCTTTTATTCAATTAAACTTACATGTTTGGTTTTCCAAGAGTCCAGACAAAGAGAAATCAACGCTTCAGAACAAAGAAATGCGTATAGTGCAGAAATATGATCAATCCTAAATGCAAATGTCCAGTAGAACATTTGGTCATCAAGTGCGATTTATTCAAAGGAAATTCACCAATCAAACCCTTTAATAAAACCCTTTAATACTCAATCTCTGGCATAGGCGGAGGAGGTAGTCTCTTGGGGATGCTAACCAAGGGTCACCCAGCTTGCAGAGTTCATCGCGAGGTTAGACCAGAACTCACGGGATTCACAGCTATTCCATCTTTTGTGCCATTATAAAAGTGGCACTGCGCTCTACAAGAACAGATGACAGCTACTTGTTCTGCAGTAAACTTTTGACCCCGGCCCTCCCCCTACCTTTACAATCTCACTCTCTCTCTCAGACAAACAAGCACAAATAAACAGATGGACACAAACAAGCCTTCGAGCTCATCAACTTTCTTTCTCCCCTTCTCTCTCTCTCTCTCTCTCTCTCTCTCTCTCTCTCTCTCTCTCTCTCCTATGCTATTGTTTTCCCCATACAACTTTTGGGCCTATAGCTTCAATTTATCATGACCAGTAATATTAGGCCAAATCTATTAATACAGTATCAAACAACCGTTATGTTTGCAGACAGATTGGCCTGCTGTAGCCATAAATTTCATCCTTCTGATATCCATGCTGCATCAAGATTTGTGAACCATTTCTATTCCCTGCAATTAAAGGTGCATGCGGGAGTTATTATTCTTTCTCTTTCTCTCATTTCTATCCTTATAGGGATAAGGGGCGCCAATGCGGGTGACACTGAACTTGGCCAAAAGCGAGCTCTGCTGGTGGTTTACGGCGTGCGCACATTCATCTTCCTGCCGCCGCTGACCTCACGGTGAACCAGGAGCAAAGACATTTTTCTTCAGTCCCTCTCTCTCCTTTATTGTCTATCGAATTCTGTCTATCTCCCACTCATTCTCACACATCGCTTTAAGTAGGCTATGTGGATGTTTTATGCACATTTTCTCATCTCATCTGCGTTAACGTTTTTATTTTTTACGTGCCACTGAGATAAAAATAAAACAGCATTGTTGATCATGATAACTACAGTGTTGCTGAGCAGCAGTGTTGGTATAAGATGTTGTCGAATAATAATTACTCATTTTTAATCATAAGATTGCCAGTTGGTCAAAATATCCAGATTAACGAATTATCCGTAGTGAGAGTATAAAATGATCTTGCTTACAAAGTAAACATTGCCTATGAAAATAAAAAGAGAGAGCTAAAGACAAGCAGACAGACAGAAAGCCAGGCAGATTGAATAACTCCTTATCCTCGCTCTCAAAACTTTTAGGCAGGTCAGACAGGCGATAAATTTGTGCATCAACATCTACCAAAAAGTCCTGAAGGGTGTGGCTGCACAAGAAAAAATGTCTTCAAAAACGTCTTAAAAATCATTATTTTATGCATAGATGCAAAGGGCAGAAAATGTTACAGTAGGAATGAAGCAGTCAGAGAGCAATGCCCCCTACCACTCTGCCGGACAAGCAGGTCTTCACAGTACAAGCCCTCATTAACAGTTTAAACTGAGTGCATTTATGTTCTGCTCATTGTTACACTGAGGGCCTAAAGAAAATGTTGTCTCTTAACAAAAGCGAAAAACAGAAAACAAACCAACTTACCAAGAGCTGACACTCGTCCACCCGAGTGAATCCGGTCGACGTGTTTCCAGTCCATAGCAATCTGGTGTGTCAATAGAAGTTGTGGTAAGCAGTCAATGAACACTTCTAAGGTCTGCAGAGAAAGGGAACGAAGCTAGACGTCAGTGCGATTAAACTTTATATGCGATATAGTGTCGACTCCCCAAAACCATAAAACTGACTTTAATTGCCACCACGTGACTGTTTTATGGCCAGTGAGCCTATCTGCCGTTTCACTCCGGGTGAATTTTACGATCTAATTCGTGGACCAAACCTCATTATTTATCTTACCCGCCAATGTCACGGATCCAGAATGGCAAAGGGTCTAGTAAAGTTTGCCGCTAAAAACCCTTTTCAGATTTCCAGAGAAGAGAAGAGTGCGAGACACTGGGCGTGGACGCATACTCATGTTGAGAAGTTGGCAAGGGGACCATAAGTGCCCTTTCCACATTGGATGAGTAAAGTAGTGATTAGTGTATCTCATACCTGTTGAACCACTCAAATCAAAGACATAAACAAATTGCTGTAAACAAACTAGAATTTAAAAATGTCTTGCTAAACCTTTTATTTAAGTTTTGAAAGAGCAATGTGGTATTTTTACAGTTTTATCTCAGTAACTTTCACCCTCACATTAATAATCACAGCAGTTTTTGACTTTTATACGTCTGTCTCTTACACACACACACACACACACACACACACACACACACACACACACACACACACACACACACACACACACACACACACACACACACACACACACACACACACCCTTATGGGACAAACCTGAAAAAACAATCAGATCTAATATTTTAGGTAAAAACTTTATTGTTATGAACATTGCATTTATCGTTGGCCACATTGTTTTCTGCACTTCCAGTTATCATTCAAATTTCACGAGAAGGTAAATTAAATAATTCGAGTTGAACATTTGAGCAAAACACACAAACATATTCAAGTAGGCTATAAAAATGAGGACACGACAAATATACGGACAAGTCTGAACATAACGATTTTATCAATACCTACACAAAGATGACAGTACGACACGAAAAAAAACAGATCTTCTACTTCAGCTTTACAATGAATTAAATACAATCGATATTTGATATCGAATTACTATAAATACATAAAATATATCAATTCATATTTACAAACCAAAAAACATTTAAAAAACACACAAAAAACCCCAAAACAAAACCGTATTTAAGTTATGCTTCATTTAGCAAGAGTTAAATAGGCTACTTAGGTTGCCTTACCCAATGCACCTTAGAAACATAAAGCATATTACGTCAAAACGTGTTATATTAATTGAGACCTTCATGTGGCTTTTCTAAGACAATGCAAAGATTTATCCACTTTAGCAACATTACATGAAAACATGGAGGGGAATTGTTTTTATTATTATTACTATTCTTATTCTGACAAAGTCCGCACACAGGGCGCAAAACTCTCACGACCAGTTGAAAGTTCTTTTGTGAAATGGGAAAAACCTTCATCTCCTTGTAAATCACACTTTAAGGAAACTGACGCGCACCCGCGCACACACACACACACACACACACGCGCGCGCGTGCGCGCACACACACACATTGAAACACTAACAGATTTAGTTTATATATGCACATTTACATTATAAACACATTTTCAGGGACGGTATCCGCTTCCTGCAGCCGCCATATTCATACTCTTCAATTTGTTGTCCTTTTTCCATTTCATTCTACGGTTTTGAAACCATATTTTGATTTGTCTCTCTGAGAGACAGAGCGTGTGTGCAATCTCAATCCGTCGGCGACGTGTCAGGTATCGGTTGAAATGGAACTCCTTCTCAAGCTCAAGTGTCTGGAAGCGTGTGTAGGCTGTCCTGGGCCTTTTCCCCTCCGGTCCGGCCAAACTGTCTGTTATACACAAAAGTGTGACATTTTCACTTTTATAGGCTAATTTAATGTATACATATTATGTAATGTACGACACACAAAATATGGTTGAAAGGACATGCATCAACTTGCATGCGTGACACGCTCTTAAGGACAGAAAGCATAACATTTAATTCGTCTCATTTCTTTACATGATCTCAAATTAAATGAGTTTTATATAGCCTAATGAATTTAATAACACAGTCAGTTCCTTAATGGATAATCGACAGGGCAATTAATAATACAATTAGGTTCTTTCATTTTAATAAAATAATCTATTTTAAATTATTTTCCGAGACATGGAGCCATGTAAACAACATGACAGCATGCTGGAGGTGACATATTTCGATATAACTGTCCAAAACCAAAGTAAACGACTGTATTTGCATTCATCTGATTTGTGTAATTTGACAAGGCGTCATTCACACCTTAGTCCAACATTCAGAACACAAACATAAAAAACAACTTTGTTTTCCGTTTACCATGACTTATATGAAGTTTTCGCATCCATGGATAAATCTGCGGCGCCTCGGATACATTCTGTGAGGCTGTCTGTGCACTTCCCGGCGGCTTTTCTTCCTCCATAATGCTGGACGCTTTAGAGACGTCCTCGCGATTGAGAACCGTCCCGACGCTGCTGGTCTCAGAGCCAGCGGTGCTCGGTAGAGAGGTTTTCAGGGCGCGGTGTGACTGCTCGCTGACAGGAGAGTTGGCTAAGGATGAGCAGGGGAGAGGGTCAGAGGAAGTCTCAGCGCTGCTCGCGGTAACCGGTTGACTGTACCGGACAGGCGTTGCAGTTGGACTGTCTGTGTAGCTTTGAGTTCGCTCAACAGATGAGAGAAAGTGTCCGGTGGTAGAGCGCCCGGTGCTGAGATCCATTCCATTGTAGCCATAAGCATACCTGCCCGAATGCATGCCCGAAGAATCTCTGCATTGGCCAGAGCTGTGGTCTCCATAGTTATGTAAGGGATAGTCCGCGCCATTTGAATAGCGACCGCAAAATGAGTTCACAAAATAAGAGCTCATTGGTTGACAATTACCTTATAATTATTTTTAGTTACTACAACTACCTTTGTGTTATGCTGCCGTGTGTTTGATTTGTATCGCTTGATGGTTTTGAGCTTCTATTGCACCCTTGCACAATTTATGATGAATTATGGAAATGAGTGAGACACAGACTTAATGCTCCCTTACGTAGGCTCCCAAATATGGGGTACGGCTTAGAGTCACGTGTTTTTGTTGACCAGTCGTAAATCCTTTTCCGTGACCTCCAGCGGTAAACTCACGCGTAAGCAGGAAATCAGGGTGGAATTGTTTGGACACGGGAGCGCGCAACAAGAGTTTCGCCGAACTAGCTGTTGTTTGCTCGGCCTAAGATTGTAGCCGCGCGCCACCCTCTGGTTAAAGGCGGGACTACCTAAACCATCAGACTGGAGGCGAGCACGCGATGGGGTCATTCAGAGGGTAACGACTCTGCGGTAGAAAAATTGTATCTGCTGAAACAATGCACCGTGACCTGCACACAAAACACGCTCCACAATGTCTAATGGATTCAGTAGATTCAAAGACAAATGCAACTAAAGGTTTGAAATAATCAACCAACAAGGATATAAAATTATAATTGCCTACCAAAGAATACCATCTGAATCTTAGGTCTATAGCGCCCACTTAAAATAATAAGGCATATAAGGAAAATAAACTGTGGTTTATCAAATAAAGGGTTTACGTTATTCGGTCATATATGTAGGCCTACGCTCATTATCTAATTTTAATATATGGTGCATGATCATCGTTAATTATTACAGTATATTATATAACAAAATCATATGGAAATGATACGGTTAAAATATGATTATCTGTGTGTGTGTGTGTGTGTGTGTGTGTGTGTGTGTGTGTGTGTGTGTGTGTGTGTGTGTGTGTGTGTGTGTGTGTGTGTGTGTGTGTGAGAGAGAGAGAGAGAGTGTGTGTGTGAAGTTAGACTGTTGAACTGTGCGCGTGAAGTCATTAAAATCATTTTTTGTCTTCTTTTAATAGTGTTAATTGATGGTTAAAAATTAAATTCACTTAACTTTACTTGTTCTTTGTAGCTTATATGCCAACTATGATTCTTTGATTTCTGTGTGATTGTGATTCAAATACTTTCCCTACGGGAATAAATGACTGACTAACTGATGTGTCAAATATTCTGACTAATAAATATGGCTTCAGAGGGAAAATGTAGCCCTATCTATAGTCTAATATAATTAGCCTTGAGAATAATCACATTCACTTGGAAATTACAGTTTCTTGTAGAGAAAATGTCTCTAAATAGATACTAAAATATAAAATAAAATAAAAACAGACTAAATTTCAACTTCCTGTGTTCTGCCTGTTTCCTTGACAAGCTGAGGTACCGGAGGAATAACAGCAGGAGCTTATGATGATGAAAAGAGCTAAGCGGTGACAAAGCTGGCACTTGGTCAAGCATTTTTGAATGAAAACGCTTTTTGAAACATTGTCATTGGATAGAAACAATCATTTAGTAATGAAAACCTCGCAATATGTATAAAGAATATATTGTATTCTATCGTTAAAATTCGACTTAAAAACTTCATTTTTTTTTTTTTTTTTTTTTCATTAGATTAGCTTCAAAGTCATTATGCATAATATAAAACCTCGTTTAGGCCTACTTTGATAAGATGACAAGCGAATATCTTCAGGACTCCACCTAGTTGTTTAAGTTTCCGCTCTAGTTCAGCACCTACATAGGCCTACGTTCTGGTTGTCCGGTGCCATAGGCTAACGAATGAAGACAGTTCCAATTATCTTGAGGTCGTGATTCGTTTACAGAAAAGCTAATTATCTAGAAACCAGACATTGTTTTGTCTTTGGTTGAACTTCGGATTCATTTTGCTTAGCCTCTATAATTATGGAAATGTGGTAGAGAGATAAAGCAGCTGGTTTAACTGTGAAATGTGGCGCGAAAACGTTGCTACCTAAAAAGAACAAAAAACAAAAACAAAAAAAAAACACTAAAACAAAAAAAAAACGATAAAAAATACCTATAATAATAATAATAATAATAATAATGAAATCATATGAAATAATTATTTCAAACATAGGCCTTTTTATATTGTATGTGTATTTTAGGCTATTTATTCTTCCGAAAGTCAACATGTAGGCTAAGTTGTGACATTGTGGCTACACAAGAAACCTAAACATACTGGTAGGCTATTCTAGGTGTTTCCGACAACCTGTCACAAGACTGTTCTCTGTATAATGGTAATGCTGTTAATGCTATGAATATTAACGTTTTTGAGCTGTATCCTATAGGATCTAGATAGATTCCTTGCCGTTTCACTTCACATTTCAGTATGTTACAACAGCTTGAACAAGTGAACACAAATCCATGGAACCTTTCCATTTCACAAAAAAGTTCTTTATAGTAGGAAAAGGTTCTTTAAATTATTAAAATGTTCTTCACACAAGAAAAAAAATGTTTCTATTAAGAACTGTTCACTGAAAGGTTGGGGAAAAGGGGAAAAAAAAAATTCTTCTATGGCATCACAGCAAAAACTGTTTTGGAACCTTTGCTTGTGCAGCCATTAAAGTAGATCACCATCTAGTGGTGGTTTAGATGTACCTCTATTTACCTCGTTATTCATTCACAATTGAAGATTTATACAATTATGCACAACTCTTATGAATTGCACTCGTTTCTATTCATAGATTATATAATTTAAACACCACATAGATGCCCTTTCCCGATGATAGATATTAGCTCTCCACAGCGTTTGGGAAGATTTCTACGCTTTGCTTGCTTTAAGAGTCGTGTTTATAACGTGCTGAAATAAAAATAAATAGACAAAATGAAATAAAATAAAATAAAATAAAATAAAATAAAAATGTGAATGATTTTAAAGTCACATTGAATAGTCTACCGAAGGCTATAGCCTGTTTTAAATTGAGGTGTAATTTTGCGGTTGTCCTGCAGGTGACGGCATGTATCTCATTATGCATTTTAGCACTCGTACGACGATTTTCAAGTCCTTAAAGATAAGAAGCTTTAAAATAAAGACTGCATTTATTATTTATTATTCGTGGAAGCGTTTCATTTTTCTACTTAGACTTCTTTTTAAGAACATGACCTAACGTTATTGCAATTATTATTAGGCTTTTTATGTTAATGATTATTAGGTTACTCGAAACCTCAAACTTTTCTGAAACAAGGACCACACACCACATTTCTTGCCTAGAAACAAAATGTTACATCGACATGATTGTATAACCCTCTCACATAGCTGCTTATTCAAATACAAATAGGCTAGCTTATGCAACCCTATTCCAAATAGGAAAATACTAATAAACAACTTTCTATTTTTAGCAAGTTTTTTTTAAATCAAGACATAACCAATTGTTGCAACGTTTAGGCTACATACTGCGGTCATATACAGTTTTCAAGGAACAGCAGTAGACATAACTTTGTGGACAACAAACAGCAATAACGACAGCAACAGGAACAACATCAGAATCATCCAGACAATCAATCCCAATTTGATTTAAACGTGTCAGTTCGATAGTACAAAAACAACCCAAGTCCTTACCGTTCAGTGTGTCTGTTGATCCACGAAGGCAAGAAACAAAAGCTGATGAAAAATACTTCTCAGATCTTCAGAAAGCTTCTCTATCATGTCACAGTGTGCCAAACAGGATGGGCAGTTTTCTCTTTTCTGTCAGTCAATGCCCACTTCGATGGCAGCGAATGTAGAATATTACCTCAAAATTGAAAGACAAGAAATTAACAACTACGAAATTATGTGGAAAAGCGGAGGTAAAAGAATCCTAGACAAAGCAAGGTCAGAAGAAGAATGCTGCTCTATTTTGGGTAGGGATGCATACACATAAAAGTTAACGTTCATGTGGCCTTAAGACACGTGACCAACTGGTAGCCAATAGGAGCTGGCGGCAGCTCATAAAGTTGTACGGCAAAGTAGTAAATTTTCATAAACAACAACAGATTTATAGCTTCCCTAGGGAAGAGGACAGAGGTGGGGGCTGGTAGAGCAGTTTTCAGCCAGGCGCCATTTTACAGAGAGGAGGAGCTCACAGGAAAAGTAACTCTTATCCGCATTACAGTGAAATATTATAAACAATTACAACAACTTTTTTCATAAATTGCTGAAATTGTAATAATGCTATTAATTTAACCCTATAGACAGATTTATTAAAATAAAATAGAAGTAAAAAAAAAATATTGAAAGCATATAACGGAAACATAAGGATTTTTGATTATCCAAATATTGTGGAGGACAACTAATCTATTCAGATGTTGTTGTTTTTAATCAGAGAAAACAGATAGGTCCACAATAATTACACAATATGTTTTACTTTAATTCAGGCATACAGTAATTCAATATAGGCCTAGTGTATAGGGTTACAAGAGAAAATGTGAGAAGATTTTGTATTATTTAGTGGAAAATCTGTCTCGATATACGATCAGTGTATTTTGTGTCTACATTATCATTGTAAATGTTAAGTTTAGCCTTTATGTTGCCAGATTTTAGACATTTCATATTGATGTCAATGGCAATAAAGGCTCGTTGTGGCCATTTGACTCGCGCCTATGTGACTAACTACCTGAACATGTTTAAACCATAGCATCTAATAGGATATGCGCAAATATAGCTGCATACGAGTTTTCACATTTGGTGTCCCTTTCTGAGTCTAAGACTTAAAATACCGCAGACCAACAGTTGACATCATGTTGTCACCTTGTCAATACATGACAACAAATGATCGAAATATAAAGATAGGTTTATGCAATTCTTTTTAAACTGCACGATTACGCCAAAGAGTGCCATCGGCCCTACACTACATTTTATTCTTGCGTAGCCTATAGGGCGTTATCATCGGTCCTGGCTAATTAAAATTATCCTTGGTTTTGTATCAATAGATTAATTACGGTAGGCATACAGTGTAAAAGTTTATATGCCTGTAAGCTGTGAGTAGCAGATCCTGGTCAGTAGTTTATAATGTGTTAGAGATTATAATGTAGCTCTCTTTTGCAGTATAGACTATAAGCCACAATAACATCGAAAATAGAATCCATGTTTTTTAACAGAATATAGCCTATGCTATAAATATTAAAAGCAGACACAAAGAGAGAAATCAATTATGCAACTAGATACGCATAGGGGATCCTCTAAATTAAGACGGACTGAGTAATTAATTTATTACCACAGAGCCATGCAAGACATTAAAACCTTTACGACTTCACACATGAATGAACAGCTGCATCGGCCGCTTAATGGATGCAGTTACAGGACACGACTCTGTAACCTCTGACACAATAATAAAAGATACACACGACTATACAAGCTGTCTCAAACAAAAAGTCATACCTTGCGTTCTCATTTGAAGATACACATCCGACAGGTCCTGCCCGTGCATGTTATATGAATTTGGGAGAGATGTCCAAGTCCTTTCTAAATCCCCGATGAGCTTGACCATGTCATGTGTAGACTAAGTAACATTTAAGAAACAGTCATTGCCTCCTGAAGACGATAGTTTGTTTTACATAAAAGCAACATTTCTGGCCAGTGCTGAAGAAGAAGAGTGAGTGCGCGCTGCATGTGCCTGTGACTAACATTCCAATTTCATTCTAATTCATATACTTTTTCATCTTGCAGAGTTGTTGAGCAGGAATCCTTGCTGTCGTTTTTACGAGCCAGAGTGATATACAATCCCATTATAGCCAGAGTTCATATTAAATACCACTTCACTGGCATTGGGCCCATGAAGTCACATGATTACTCCGCAAGCATTAGACAGCCAATAAGTATTGCTTTTGCCTTTTCATCAGCTTGCAAGAATAGTAAATCTCAAAAATCATTCTATGGACCGCTGAAAATGATCACAATTCTTATGAAAATTAGTATTTCAAAATATAGAAATACTAAGCAGACTAGAAGATTTTAGTTTGTTTTTGACTGATTTAGAAAACTGTCTTCGAAGTGCATTTAAAAATGCATTGATTTGGAAAAACATCTTTGTACATTTTAATATTCGTTATTCGTTAAAAATAAATAAAAAGAAATATTCTATTTCTTTTTTATTCTTTTATTCTTATTTTGTGTCTCTGAACTGCAACGTTTAAAGTATAACCGATTAGAAGTACAAGTATTTCACAGGATCAAAATCTTTTTTAGGCCTAATTAAAATTCAATTTTTGCATTCTGTTTGTATTTTGTTATATAGGCTACATTTCATTGTTGTGAAATAGAAAGGAAGAAAAGTAAAGAGTACAGGATGTTTGCATAAAATGCGAACATTTTAGTCTAAAACACGAGCTCTGCATACACGTAAAAATAATATGCTGTAAGGACCTTTTATGATGTAGCTAACTCTGCTAAAAGAAACCCGTTTTCGAATAATACAAAATAACAGCATACTAAGCTCTTATATAAAGTACAAGTTAATCAGAGCATTTTTAAAGTGCTAAAAATCTTAATGATGTTTGAATGTAAAACAGGTTATCTACACTCTAAAAACGCCGGGTCGAGCACGTTAGGTTTTTTTCACATTAGAGCACACAAAGTAACCCTGTATATTTTTCTTCAACGACACTTTGCAAACGTGAATATTGGCATAGGATTTCATGTTCTGATCTTTTCCAGTCTGCACTACTAATACTATTTGTTTTTTCTTCAGATGCCACTGCTTTTATGTGCTCCTTTCCCCTCCTAAAATTTCGATGTTATGATTATTGTTAGACTTTAATGCATTTGTTATGACAAAGAAAACTTATTACATAATAAAGATTTCAATTACCAGTTAAGTGTAATTTTGCGTATTAGACTATTCAAGAGCAATGCTAGTCTTAGAGGGAAAATGACCTAATAAACCCAGAAGGTGCTCTTTGGTTTGGATATTAGTCATAAACACCTTAGCACTTCTTGTAGTATAGCATACAAAAGGTTTTAAAAAGCCTTTATTGTAGTTTTGGTTTGGAATAAGAAATATTTTACAACTGTTGCATTTCGGCATGCAGCCTTCGTGGCCTTCCTCAGTGCTTCAATGTACACGGCCACACTCTGAGGAAGGCTGCTATGTCGATATGCATTTATACTTTTTCTACATAATAAAACTGGGGTAGTTTAATCCAACATGTGTTCTATACCAAATTCACCCGGTTTTTTTGTGGGTTATTTGCAACGCTATCTCACGACCAATTCGTACTTATTCTACGAGGTGGCTATTTCGTATAAATTCATACGACCTCACTCGTGCGAATTCGTACGATTTGTCTAAACCCCAGTGACGGTTAGGTTTAGGGGCGGGGTTTGGGGTAGGTCATTCGTATGAATTCATACGAATTTGTCAACTCGTAAAATACATACGATTTAGCAAAAAACGTATGAATAAGTACGAGTGAGGTCGTATGAATTCATACGATTTAGCCACCTCGTAAAATACGTACGAATTGCCGTGAGATCGGGTTGGTTATTTTTTAAAACAGAATGTCACGACAGAATAATAATAGATATGTTCTATTTCAAAAATACTTAAATACAAAAACAAATAAATCTCTTCCAGAACTTAAATACTGACTAATTAAAAATATTAGAATATTATAAACCAGGCTTGACTCATGAACCAGACAGGACTCAAATGATTTTGCTTCACTATTAAAATGTAAGTTGTAATTATTGCTCTACACTTACAATGAAACAGAGATCATTAAACAGACTTTTTGTTTGTAAATGCATCAAACAAAAATTAAACAAATGAAACCATTAAAAAAGAAACTGGAAAATTGTAGCTATTGCAAATAGACTAAGTGTGTAGGACAACTCAAAAACACTTTGCGATTATGAGGTTTTACTGACATCAAGTGGTCAGACTGTATAACAAAGCAGGGTTTTGTTTTTGTTTTTTTGCTTGGACGTTAACGATTACACATTCTGTTATGGTCAAAATTTCTGCAAGTGATAGCAAGAATATGAAATATTTTAATTTTTTGTTTTTAAATCATATTTCTGGAGACTTTGCAATGACGCCTCCATTTTACCGTGTATGGGTCTACACAAAGGGTGCCGTATAGGGCAAACTGCAATAAGAGGCCAATAAAACTAGATTATTTCCGCTGGCTTTTTTGTGCACGAAGTCCAGTCTCCCTGAAGCGGAGGTTAACTGAAGAAAACAAAAACACCTCTCCAAATGGGTGTCGGGCCTCTGGAAACGGTCTAATTGTGTCTGGACGGCCATAAAGCCATTGAAAACGGAATGCCAATGTCTGTTGCCGCGTCTGCGATTCATTGCCTTGTCTCCATGAAGAGGCCTTTGAAGTCAAAGTCCATCCGCTATATCTGTGCCACTTAAACCTCCAGGCTATAGCCTACAGTAGGCCTTATACAATGTAACATGCACTTTTTAAGGTTTAAATGTTTAAACAGAAAGAATCTAAAATAACACCTCGAACTCAGTATCGTCAATCACCTCATCAATGGAGGTTAAAACGACAGCTCTGTTCTTTTAATTCCACATATTCATGCACACATGGTGCGTTGTTCCCTGGGCCCAGCTGTCGAGTCTCATAATATCTCTGTTGTGTTGCGTTCTCTCGCCTCAAAGCGCTTTGCACACCATAAACGGTTATAGCAGTAATTGTCTTTTATGGCAGCATGCAGCTAACAACCTCATCTGCCAGACCGGTCTACGAGCCTCTCCCCGACTCCAAACTCGCCCAGTAGCCTATATAGGCTCGCCTCAGAACACATTCCTCAAGTGCAGATGGCAGGTCTGTGAAATACTCTTGGTTTGAGTAAAATATATATTAGCGTTTGTAGAAGACTTTAATGTTTGAACAAAATTCTTCTTCTTCTTAAATCTACACACACACACACACACACACACAAAATGAATTCAATGTAACGAATTCCCTTAATGCAAAATACAATTTTATGAAAAAGTCTGAAAAGCACAAAATTAGAAAATTAAAAAAGATATATATATATATATCAAAAATTACATAATTAAAATTTAACACGTACAAGCAATTTATTACATCGTTCTCAACTTAATCGTTATTTAAAATGTCACGAGAACTTCAAAATATAGGCTAAGGGAGACTTGTTTGGAGATATGAATTGCTTTTATTATTCAATAAATAAAATCACAAATTACATCTGAGAAATTAAAGTAAACAAAACATAAAAAACTAATACAAATTATGACGGTCAACAGACCACGAGGTATTTGTAAAGTTGCCTACAGTGCTTTTATATCTACAGCTCAGTATAATTTTACTTGTTCCCTGAAGTTCGCAGACTTCACCCAATATCACATCGGCTGATATGGCGTGAAAATTTTGGTCGATTCAAAACAAATAGGTAGTGAAGAGACTAGGTAGTGGTAATGTCATATTTAAAAAAAAAAAAAAAAAAAATCTACGGGCACATGATCTTAAGTTTATTACCTTAACATACAACTAGGCCCAATCTTTCTAGGCAAAATTTAGGAAAAGTTACAGAACATAAGAAAAATGTTAATTAGCAGTCTGAAATACACAATGATTCATTATCCTACAATCGAAGAGGAATAGCACATATCTAGGTTCATTCATTCCTAATAAATTTGGTCTAAATTAAGTACAGATTTTTTTTAAGGCTGCATCAGCGAGTCTGAAAAATGGATTTGTGCCGTATTCATTAAGATGTAACCACATATGACAAATAGCGCATAATTCATTAAAACAATAGGATCCCTGCATGCTTTAATATCTTTTGCTTGAAAAGAATGACAGACCTAATGTAAAATCCCACGAAAATCATTTCAGTAAAAGGATGTATCATCTCTTCATTCTTGGTCGTCCTTCGTTCCATCCCTGTTTAATTTTTTCATCTTCATCCTGCGGTTTTGAAACCAAATTTTGACCTGTCTCTCCGTGAGGTTCAGTAGACGGGCGACCTCGTACCGCCGGTCGCGCGTGAGGTAAGTGTTAAATAAAAATTCTTTCTCCAGCTCGAGGATCTGGTGCTTAGTATAGGGGCAGCGTTTTTTACGCGTTGAGCTCGCGTGAAGCCAGTTGGATACAGGGTTGTCTGGGGAAAGGTATGGGAAGGAGGGTTTCGAAATCATAAGCGAGTAGTGAATAGTTTTCACACAATACTCCCTATCTAAAATCCAGACGATGGCATAAATCACAGTTATCCAAACATAACCTCTCAGAGCGTCGTAACAATCAGGTCTAAAACAAAGTAAAATATTTCGCTGTAAAAAAAATACAGCAGTTAACTACACGAGAATCATGTTAAATACATCAAAATGACCAATTTTCAATAGTGCTTAATATAAGTTTAACATCAGTAGTACTCATATATCGCACCATCTGGTCAGCCTTACCTGGATGAGCGCCCGGTTTCTCCTCGATATCGCCTCCCTTCTCAGCAGCCCGGCCAGATACTTTCTCTGTGTCGGTAGAACATGCTCCATTAATGAAGTCTCCAGGAGGGAGTACGGCATTTGAACTGGCCTCTGTGCCGTCATCATTCGTTTTATTTGTATCGGGTTTGGTATGATAGTGATGATGTACCGTCGGTAGCTCAGTGAAAGGCAGCCCGAACGCAGAGTCCAAAAGCCAAGACTGTACGTAATCCCCAGCTACTGGAGGCTGTGTATGCGGCTGATACACTGACTGTACACCACTGGAGAAATGCGTTGGGATGTGGCCCCAACCTGAGCCACCATAAACGGGTTGCTTTGCCGGGGATGTGCAGGGACCGAGCTCTGTATGATCTGTGGGCAGAACGGAGGGCCTGTGCTGAATGAGCCCTGAACCTGAGGAGAAGCGATTCTCCTCGTTGTCCGGCATAACAAGAGAGTCAATATAGTATCCTGTCAGAGTTCCAGATGTCGACATGGCAGGGACGCACTCTTATGCATACACACACATAAAAACATTAACACACACACATACAGTAACACGCTCACAAAATAACAATCTGTGAAAATGGAGAGGCAACTTCCCCCTCACAAAGCCCCAGTCAGCTAATAAGTTGAGAGCAAACTGCCATTTGATTGGGTGAGGTACACACGTGACCATTGGGACAGCACAATAAAAAAAAAAAAAAAAAAAAAAAAAAAAATCAATGGAATGTCTGTTTTTAAAAAAAAAGTAAAAAAGATTGCATTGGTTCTAATTAAGCTCTTCTTTTTCTGTAAAAACATCAATCGAATAAGCTATGATACAAAATAAATATCTACAAAATTTAAACACTTAAACACAGACAAAAGTCACGGGCAGAAGACATTGCCAGAAATGTAATCAAACTGACACTGTCCAAAGAATTGTACAGGGATTAGTTACACTGTTGTTAAAATAAAATGGTTACAGTGCTAATGTTTTGATGTATTGTTATGTACATGACGACCTGAATTAGCTAACTCTGTTCATTTATATTTCACTTGGTGGTTAGCAGCAAGCTGTTACTGCTACACTCCCAAAAAATTGTAAGACCTTTTTTTTTTTTTTTTTTTTTTTTTAGATTTACGTAATTTAAATAGTAAAATTCCATCGAACTGAAATGAATAATCCCTACGCAATTTAATCGAATAATTGAACAATCCTTAATCAGTTATTTAATTAAATTGCGTAAGGATTATTCAATTCAATTTTACTATTAATTAAATTGCGTAAATCTTAAAAAGTCTTAATTTTTAGAGTGTACTATACTATCTAAATAAATGTGTCGTTTATGCATTAAAATATAATCTTCACATAGCATAGTACATTATTCCAAAATGTTCCATATGAATGAGAATATAAAACTATAAACGTTTAAGCTGGCTAAAAGATATAACTTATTGATTATTCAGAATCTTCTGTAGGCTATCTGTAAATTGCATATCAGACAAACTAATAACAGAAAAGAAAAAAGAAAAAAGAAAAAATGCACTTTAGCCAAACAGCCTTAAATGTCTCAAACAAGGTATTAAATCCTGAAGAATGCGATGGATATGGAAAAATACAATTTGACAGTTAATACATTTTATATATTAACTATTAGCCTATATTAACGATAAACTCGATCGAACAGACTATAAAGTCAAAATGGTTATTATAACATTCAAAGTGACTTGGTACAGAAAATGTGAGGATCACTTATAAAAAACAAAATGAAAGAGCTTTTATTAATACTAATACTATAAATAAAAATAACAGCATAAGTAATAACAAAGTTATAGACTATTATTACGATGTTATTGTTATTTTTAAAAAAACAATAATTTGATATGATATTTAAACAATTACTATAAATGCTGCTGTTGTACGTTTTATTCGGCAATCATTGGCCATAAATGGATTACATTTATGTATCGTTTAGATGTAGCCTAAATAATGGTAGCCTTAAAAAACAAAAATACACTTTTAACAGCCTATTTAACGACAAAACAACAACAAAAACAAAACAAAAACAAAATGCGTAATACACTCAAGTTAAAACAAATAGCCCAATTACTGTCTTTCTACTTTTTTTTTTTTTAATCAGGTGTATTTTTGACAGACATAACCCGAAGTACATATATACTTTTTAAAAATAATTAAATAATTGTTCACACTGTTTAGTGGTCCACCAGTGATTAGCAGAAGGGCATTCAGAAGGATTTTACTGCAGGAAACGCCACTACTTGTCAAAAAAGAAGAGAGAGAAAAAGAGAAAAGAAGCAGCATGGCCCTTTGATGCCGTAAACTTAGATATGGTGTTTGTTACACAACCGAGTTTTACCATAGGCGCTATTCATGCATTTTAGGCCCTTTAACTGTACTGAAGTGCCACCATAAAGCCAATTTTGTCTTTTGTGTTCAGCCACTTATACGGCATTAGGCGGAAGCCAGGAAGGCAATTTATTTAGCTCAGTGGAACACCACCGAGGTCGCTGTTGCTTACAGCAGACGTGGCCGATTACGGTGTATTGGACGTAACCGAGGCCTTGTCAAGTACTGTCTACATTGAGTTGAACAAATCTGTGTCTGCCATCAGCGTGGTTCACCAAAAGAGCGACAAAAAACAAACAACTCATGGCGATAATGTTCAAAAGGCAGCTGCATTGCGTACAACTGAAAAAAAAAATGCTGTAAAACTTAAAATCTAATGTAAATTTTAAAGGCTTTTCGGTATCCGCTAGATAAAAAGATCGTAGGTTACTGACGAATTAAACTGGGGCAATTAAGACAGTTTCGTGTTGCAGGGTTTAATTATACAATCCCAACAACATGAAACTACCTAAACCACTCGACAGTCTGGTTCAAATCTTCAGACAAAAACAAATAATGGTAGGTTATCTAAACATATCATTGGCATTGTCTTTCATTTAATCTGTACTGCCTTGTTTTATCAAACAACATGCATTTTTCCGTAACAGCGAAGACTAGTAATGTCAGAATAGCACCTTACCTGTGTTAACTTGAAACGGCATACCAAAAATTAACTGTTTTCCATTGCCTGAAATCCGAACGTC
Organism: Chanodichthys erythropterus; assembly: GCF_024489055.1. Lineage (NCBI taxonomy): Eukaryota > Metazoa > Chordata > Actinopteri > Cypriniformes > Xenocyprididae > Chanodichthys > Chanodichthys erythropterus. Next base: position 1,340,651 of record NC_090235.1, on the reverse strand, counting down.
TTTATTCCTACCTCCATCCAGTCTCTACTGAGGGTAGTCACTCAGAAAAGTGACGAGCCTCATAAAGTAGCCAGCAATAAAATGTCACAAAAGCGGACTAAACTCGCCATAATACTACGGTGTCCATGTTGTGGCCATTCGCCGAAGTAGCAGCTATGTTTAAATAGGTTCCAGGAGAGAGAACGGGAAACTTCATAGCAAAACGAAATGTATGACTTAAAAATCTAGAACGTATTACATATTGAAAACACTATGTTCTCACAGCGAAACTCAACAAATGTCATGTAAACACAAAGGCAAAATATACACACACTAAAAAAAGCAACATTGTGCAAGTTTGTACACAAACATAAGCACATTCATTATGTCAGAATAATTTTTTTTTTGCCTGTCTCATCGAGGGTTTATGTCGTTCATAATTCATTTCATAATTCAACGGCCTTGGTATTTTCAAGATAGATACAAGAAGCCTATGCTGTAGCAGCCGATGATAGGCCTATACTTTTTTTTTTTTTTTTTTTTTTTTTTTAATAAAGCGCCTGTTGGGGTAGCCTACAGTTTCGAAATATTTAAACGTAGACCTACCTATTAACTACATGATTCTTGAATAACCTATACCACGATTAAATAATAAAAAACAAATGATTTAAATATGATATATAATCTTCAATTAGGCCCTATATTTTTCACAATGCTCGGTGCTAACATAAACATAGGCTATGTCTAGGCATATGGCGAGAACAAAGAGCAATCGTTTACATTCCATACGTTGGTAAATGAACCACATGATTATTGTTTCCCCCAAAATACACTGATTTCATCTTCGAAAATCAGATAACAATCTCGAAGAAAAAAACATAAGAAAACAATATAAAAAAAATGTTGCTGGAATTTTCGTCATGAGGAAAACTCATAACAGTGCTAGAGTTCGAGGATTCTAGTTTAGTAGGTCATTTCTCCATTTTATGGTTCCGGGGAACTATGTTTTTGACTTGCCTGTCGATCAGGTGCACACAGCAGCCGATTTCTAGGCGGCGCTCTTGAGTCAAGTACATACTCTAAAGTGTAGAGGAACCTCTTCTCCAGCTCCAAGGTTTGTTGTTTAGTTTAAGGACAGCGCTTCTTCCGGGAAGTCTTCCGTTAGCCAGTTTGTTGAACAGTCCATGGTTTCCTGTATGAGATACAGAATAAGTAAAGCACAGCTGACAGCAGAATGGGGGAGCGTTTGTGTCATGGTCAACATAAAATGTGCGTGTTGTTTCAGATATTCAGTTGTTTCGAAATTAAACACAGAGTAACAATATTTGAGATCAAGATTTTGATAATCTTCAATATTTGCTTGGATTGATAGTAGCAGGAATACAGTTGATGTTTATTTCTGTATAGATTTAGAATAATTTAACCAAAAGTGACATTCTTTTTAAATATATTTTATTTTAGTAACCCATAAGCCTATAATACGACATTATTTAACATCGTATTTTTTCGACGCCTTTTAGTAGGCCTACTTTTTTTTACTATACGTTTTTTTTATTTATTTTTTTAGCCTATATTAATTAATTCATTCATTGAGATTCTGCACCAGATTCATATATTAATGGCTTTAAGTTTAAAGTTAAAGGTGAGAGCAGACCAATAACAAACGGATTATCTTACCTTTGTCACATTAAACCGAAAACTCCTATATCTCGTTCTGTAGGCTTGACATATTTCCCGACCGTGCTTTATTTCTTGTTCTCCTTCCTCATCGTTGTCATCGGGCGTTCTGACAACACTATACCATCTCCATCTTATTCCCTGGATAATACTGTAGCCTATTAGCAGCCACTACAGTAGAGACAGTGCTCGACGTCTGATATTTCATAATATCTGATCCCTGCAAGATACTATGATAAATTTATCGGATCCTACCATAAACCTGAAGCATCCCTTGAGCCATACTCCTCACTCACTGTGGATGGCTGCTTCTTTAGTGCACTTCCGCTACTCGAACAACATGCCCGTCTTCTTTGATGTCCTGAGGACAGAAGTAAAATCTATTTACGATGCGACACGAGCTGTTCCAAACCACTTGCTGGTCACAGATATGGTTTGGGCAGCTCCATTTGTTTAGTTTTGTTGGGTTATAATATCGCTCTTCCAAGTCAGATGCTAAACTCCAGCTGCTGATGCTGGTCAACCTGCCAGGTTTAGTCCGCTTATTAATTAAGGAATCCAAATTATGCTTACTCCCTTTTGCGCTAACTGGAAGCGCTATTACCGGAAAGTGCATGTTTGGAGAAAGTATGGCCAGTCATTTACTTCGTTTCAGAAACTGGATGTAATAAGGTGCCCTCGTTCAATTCAGTGGGCACATTTCAACCACTGGAAGCCTAGAAACACAAAGCCACACCCCCTCCAGTCCTTCGTCACCTGTCTGTGTAGCAGCAACTTTTGGACTGCAGAGAAGACCATGTGGGGCAGCTAGATTCTCGAAGCTAAAACGTGTGTATGTGTGAAATTGCAGGATGCCACAAGCTTTTTTTTCCACCCTCAGTGTTTGAAGAAATACACGGCTTAAAGCCGATCAAACAGCTATATAAGGAAACACAATAGCCTGATTTTCGAGGTTATTTAAAACATATATAGCTTGAAATCGGGAGAGTAGCGTGCGTGCTAACAATAAAATATAAATGTTAATTATTTTCTTTAATTAATATTACGTATTTGTAGAATAATTTTTGGGTCAAATTTTATGGTGCACATATTACAAAGTGGCGCCCTCAGACTCAGTTCTACTCAATTCACGAAGAATAGGCCTATTAGGCCAGTTCATTTTCCTTAAAAAATCCACATGCTAAAACAAAATAAAAGAAACAAAACACTGACAACACAATGTTTCTTGGGTTGCAAAATACACGCTGTCCCATTGACGCTGACACGCCTTGTTCAAATTCAAGTTTAAAAATAAACGCGAAAAGGGAATTTATAGTTTAAAGACAATCATAAATCCCACCATATGATTCTTTATCTCTCTATATATATTTTTATTTATAATAATATAAATAATGGCTATCTAGCCCTTATTATTAGTTAATGTAACAGTGTAAGGCATTACTATTTCAGTCCTAATCAAAATAACAACAGTTTGGACCTTTTTTTAATATTTGTCGATCTAAATCTTATCTTTGATGTGTCTTTGCAGTAGGCCTACCTACCAAAGGTGAAATGTCAGGTAAACTCAGCCCTTTCATTTGCACGTTTCTTTATTCCCAAGATCGAGTTCGCTGTAAGAGAAACCCAAGAACTTTTGTTCTCTCATTTTATTGCTATCAGCGGAAGCATTTATTTTGCACCAGAGACAAATAGTCCACATGCACTGTAACATTACCCGTTCGCCTCCTCTACCCTTTTCATGTTGTTACTGAATCCCTCTTACGGAAAGTCGCGATAATGTATCACAATTACAAACACCATTTCAAATTACATAATGCAATTTGTCAGCGGGAGAGAAAAAGAGATGTGCAGACAGCATACTTACTTTTACATTCTCAATGTTCAATCGTCGCTGAAAGCTCGAATTAACGAAGTAGGGCCTACGTAATTTCTGGGGCCACAATAAATCCTTGAATACAGCTGGCAATAAATTATCTTAGCCATTTTTGTAAATCTAATAATTGTGCTTAAAGATATGAGCGAAAACGCGTATCTTTTGTATATCCTTAATGGATTTCTTAAACGACGGAGCATAGTTCATTTGCCATAAACTTTTTGATTCAGTAGTAAAAGTGAAATTTTAATAGCCTCATATTTTACACTATCATATTTAATATAATAAGAAGAGTTGACATTCAATGCGTGTTCTGGATCCAGGCAGTTAACGTTGTGGAATGTTTTAGTGACTTTCTAAATTTAAGGGAGTTCGGTTGGAACACCTGCAAAGAATTTGGTGTTTCACTGAACCAGTTGGACTCTGAATAGACCTAGAAAGACTTGGAATATATAATAATAATAATAATAATAATAATAATAATAATATATATATATATATATATATATATATATATATATATATATATATATATATATATATATATATATATATATATATATATATATAAGATTTTTCAAAGACGTTTTAAAGATTTGAATCTGCAAATCCTCCTGTTCAGTCCATGATCCACGGCCATGACATTGATCTCACGAGTGCCTCCCAATGGAGGCCGTTTGAACCTACTCATGGGACAGTTATCATTGCAAGTAAATATAGACAGGCAAACAAAGTTTCAAAAAAGAAAATAAAACAGATGAAACAAACACAACGCGCTTCAGGGAAAAAAACAGATTAATACATTAGAAAGCGCAAGAGCACTTCTGAAAGCGGCCCTCAATATCTTTTTGCCTCTGTACCCTTGGAATCGTGGCTAATAACCTTGGTTCTCAGACAGTTTATGGCACCGCACTGCAATTGCCCAAATGCTCCAGACGCAGACAGCTTTTATGGTCGTGTTGCTGAAGCAACAAGGAGGATGTCCCCGTAATTAGGCGGATATACCTCAGCGCCTCAAAGCATGCACCAGCCAGGCCATGTCGCTCTGCAGCAGGCAACCATAAAGCTCAGTCTTTCTCTCCCCCTCTCTTATACTTTCTACTTTCTTTCTCTTTCCCTGTGACTATAGTTTATTGCTCTTAGGCTGCCATATATGAACGCTACGAGTACGGCCATAAACATTCAGATGATAACTACAAATACTGTAACCACTGTGACGGTAAAACTGTCAGGTAACAACTGCTTTATCCCATGGTCCGAGAGAGTTCCTGAGGGAAAAAAGAGGGGGGAAAAAAACACCCAACAACAACAAAAAACATAGTTTTTCATGAATGCACACAATGCGCAAAATGTAGCCTATATGTACACAACAACTAATATATATATAGAGAGAGATATAAGAGATCGGTGTACTGCAAATATACTTTGTACCTCTTTGGTTGTTTAATTTAGGAAATATATGTTATACAGATTGTTTTCTGGATTACAATAAGCCAAACCTTATTTTAACCCCAGGAAAATGTTCATCTCGGTGTAGAGTATAATATGGGCAAATAAGTTTATTGTGAACACAGTTATTAAGCCTGAAATAGTCCACTAAAGAAGAACCTTATCTAAGTCCGGATATGTTTGTTTATGACTGGATGAGATTCAGCGAGTTTGTTTTCGGTGCAGTCAATAAGCTTATAGTCTCTTTGTTCAGAGTTTGCACCAAGTGAAAACTTTTGATGATCAGAATATAATCAGTACACAGTTGCTTGTAGTGAGTTTAAATTTACAATCCCGAGAAGGCAGTAGAAGAAAGTGTTATTGCTTAAAGAGTTCACCAACAACGACGGTGGAAATTCAATTTGCTGGCAAATCAAATAAATAATTCAAAAACTGGGAGCAGTCTGCCTCTAGCAGTTTTTCTTCTATTTGGTCACACCAAAGTCATTAGGCCAACCTGTACAACATTCCTCCACACAAATTAACATACCATAGGAATGGCCTGTCAAAAGTCTTTCCTTGTTTAGACCCAAATATTTCAGCCATTTGCACTCAATCTTCGCGTGTCCATCACAAGTGCAAGGGAAGAAATAGCCTACTTGTTTGTATCACGAGCTTAAAATGAAATATTTTTTTTTTCCACCACAAAATTATCTATTACCAGCATAAAACAATCCGTACTTAAATTATGTGAATTTAAATGTCATATATGCTCTCTGTAATTGTATACAAGTGAATGGTGCCTTGTCACGAACTTGAAGTTAACCGTTGAGTCTCTATATAACGTCTCGTATGCGATCTCTTTGCTGCGGCTGTTGTATGTATCTGTTGTTATTTCCTTGTCCTAGAGCAGTGGGTTGGTACTGTAGTACTGTAACCGGTCCCGATTTAGTTTCTTTTCCTTCATGCGCCGGTTCTGGAACCATATTTTTACTTGGCGATCGGTGAGGTTAAGCATCCGTGAGAGCTGAAGTCGTTTCTCTTTGTTGATGTACACGCTAAAGAAGAATTCCCTCTCGAGCTCCCTAATTTGAAATTTAGTGTAGGGACATCTCTTCTTGCGAACCCTGGGTCCACCTAAGAGGCAATGAAAATAAAATGAAACGTAAAAAAAATAAAAATAAAAAATAAAAATCGTCATTGCTCTAGGTTTAGATTATGAAAGATAAGAATATTATATATAAAATATTCTATAGGCTACGATTATTGAGGTTAGTTAATGTAAAATATATAAATTTAAACGAATGTTATATATTTATGATTACATGGGCCTATTATTATATAACCTTATATTATTTATATATTATCATTATTAATAATATACACATGATTGTCAGTGTTATTAAATACAAAAACAATAAGTAGAATCTTTTTAAGCTACAAGCTACATATTTTTCTATCAAAAACATATATATATATATATATATATATATATACACACACACACACACACATTATAATATAATATAATAGCTTACTTGATAATAATGATATAATATAATTACCAGAGACATACAAGAAGCTTGTTACACTGATTGTTTTAAGCAGTCGTGTGAAATCACTGCGGCCACTTAAACGCATTTTAAAGTTCAAGTTAAAATTGCGCTAGCTTTGAGTCTTTTCATGGCCAATTTCAATTCCAAGCACGTGATTCTCACAGTTTATAAGTAGCCTAGGTTTTGTTGGGAAAATCTCAGGCCCTCTATAAACCTTATACGCTTATAAAACAGCATATAAAAATTTAACAGGAGCGGCAAGATTGCAAACTTTCTCGCATGACTGTCTCGCTGAGCTCATACTTACTGCTCGCACCGTTAGTCTTTTCCTCATTGTTTCCGGAAGAAGATTCGGGGCTACTTGTCTCCTGTCGCTCCTTTCCTTCGGAGTCCTGCTCTGGCGCTGGCGTTGGCTGTTTGCTGCAGTGCATTTTATCCCTAGCTGCATAGTCGCTGTTCGCTACACTGTCCGAGCCGCTGTAAGCGGTGTTGAAAAACTGGTCAAAAGCTTGAGGAAGCACCCCGTTTCTTCCAACACTGCCGTAGAAATTGTGCGCGGAGGTCGAGTTCGATGTAGAGTGATAATACGCAGATGCAGTATTCTTGGGGAACATTTCACCAACTGTCGTTGCCGCTGGTAAACACTCCCGGTGTACTATGTCCTCCGACGGATAGCACTGAGCCAGTGGACCCCGATGAGGCCATTTACCGGACGCGTCAATAGCATAGTCACGGAATGTAACCTCCCTGACATGCTGTACCTGAGGCAGGTTAGAGGAGTAAGAGTAGGTGACGGGACGAGAAGACGGACTTTGAGATAGGAAAGAGGGCAACGTGGAGAACTCAGCACCCGGAACGTAATAAGTGCAGCTGGGGAGATACATGTTGGAGCCAACGGAAACCCTCTCGTCAAAATCCATCATTGTACCCGCGCAGCTTCAAGCTTGGGCTAGCAAGACCTATACGCAACGCCCACAACATGCTCTCATGTGCGCGTGCCTCTTACCCGCGTTGTAGGGGTATCCGAGAGGCAGAAATTTTGAGACGTAAGATGACGTGGAAATCCATCTCTGTCCAGTCCAACTGAGGCCAGGGTCACGTGATCTAGAAAAGAAATTGATAGATCCTCGCCCACTGTTTGAATATTGACGAGAAAGCTATCAATTTCGACTGAATTACAAATGAGTTTATAATGTCTTTGTGAAAAGTAGTTTGTGAAGATTAAAAAAGATCTATGTTGAGGCGGCAGAACACACAAAAAAAAAAAAAAAAAAAAAAAAAAAATCAGGGTTGTGTTCGATTGACGGGAATGTTTGAATAGGCCTCTTTATGATGGATTGTTTTCTAAATGAAATTGTAAAAAAATGCATATAAAGTCTTCTCAGAGTATATTCTTAAGCTGATATGTCGGGAACACATTGTTTGTGACTAAAAGAATGCGAGTGAGCAATAGCCTACTGTATTAGGCCTACCACAAACGGTATCAAAACGAAGAAAAATTAAATTTAAAAAAGGCCGTTAAGAAAAGTGTATGGCTTCTGAAATCCAAACTTCTTATAAAACATTTAGAAATATATTCACTAGAGTCTTTCAATCATATTTCTTATTTTGTTGTCATTATTATGTTTTGACACAACAAAAAGCGAGCAGTGATAGCCTGACATTTGAGCGTTAATGATTACGCATGGAAATCAGTGCACATGATTATTCGTAATAATCAGATCGTTCAGTTTTTGTAATTAATTCTCATTTCAAAGTCCAACTAATGTATGAAAGACTAACATGCTATCTTTAGATACATATCACCGCGGCCACTTTGTGCGTTAACGCGATATAAAGATTTGACATACTAAATAAATGATACATAATGTAAACTTCAATTCATGATGAATTCAACAGTACCGGTACCTTATTTTATATGTAAATTCTGGAAACTATCTCAACCTTTTCATTGTTTTTTAAATATCATGTGTGTGTCAATTTGTTTCGGCAGCTCCCAAAATATGCTTCTTTTACTTTAGAAAGGCCTGAGAATAAACGAGTTTAACCGTACAGGTTTTAAACCTGGATTAGGCCGGTAAAGGCCTCGCTTTTCCACAACGCATTACCCTTAATCCCCTTGTACTATACATGCCTCAGAGGAACGCAGAGGGAGGTGAGTAACATGAGCCTCATTTTAGTGCAACGTTCATAATGTTTGCACTGTGTAATTTTCTTGTTTTTTAAGATATTCTGATTATACGATTCTATTACCACCAGTAATAGGTTCTTCACGATAAATTGCAAAATGACACAAACACAAAATCGGTGGCCCCGAGACCAGACGCTCCGCCTCTTCGTCAACTCATGGCAAATTCCGCGCCGTGTGCTGCAGAGCTTTCAGCAGTAATTTGGGGCCCGAGTGCAGCGGAAACCTTCGATGGGGAAGCAGATATTTGAATGCAATTTGTAGGATCTATATAGTGTGACACCTTTTTACATCTTTTTTTTAACACAACAGAACAATGCTGCTCAACCAAGATGAATGGTAGCACTGACGCATACCTCAGCTAAAGACAACAATTTCCCTGTCTAAAAAGTAAGTAACAACTCTATAGTGAAGCGCTACAGTTTCAGAACAAGGTAAGATTAGTTAGATTAAAAGAATAGCCTATTTATAATAACAGGAACATGGACTGAAATAATAAGAATATATGAATAACAGGATATAATATGGACATTCATATCCAACAATCCTTGGTTGGCCTAAATACAGGCCTACATTTTGCAAATTAAGAGATTGTATCAACTTGTTATTATATAACGTTATGACATGATGTCATTCTGCTGCTCTTTTGGCTTTCTCTTCCCCAGTGTATCTATATCTAGTAGCCCGCACCCCCTCCCTCAGGGTCGACTTCAAGTTCGGGGAGGGGGACGGGCTACCGCCCACAGCGCAAGTCTGAAAAAAGAATGAACAGCAAACGCCACGCAAGCCACTCTATGCCCCGGATGGAGTTTCACAAACGTCGCTTTCACAGGGAACGACAGAAAACAATATAACGTGACAAGTAGGGAAAAACAGGCACTTGGGGGGAAAAAAAAGAACGAAACATCCCAATAAAATTTATCTCTGACACACATGCCACAAATTAGCTCATTTATAACTTTAGGCCTATATCACACACAGCAACACATCAACTATAACCGTAAATATAACCGAAGAATAATCTGTGTGAAGCTAAATAATATTTAAACTAATCAAAAATCATGTTTTTTGCAGCCAAATTGCATATGTAACTGGATGGAGTGGCCGATCCCCTATGAATGTCACTTTAAGTACGACTAAATACTGAATACAGCGGAATATGTCAGTTGTATTCTAGAAATCCCCGTATTCTAGAAATACCCAAAACATTGCAGGAGCAAGCCCATCACAAATTTGTTGCTCAAGCACAGCAGAACAGTTAATGAGCCATTTACTTTCTTTGCTTGGACATACGGGCGGAGAATTAGGTCTGCAATTGGCCACAAATTAGATTACAAATTACTTGTTTGTAAAATGTTCCTATTTGTTAAAATGCATGCAGCATATTACGACAATTTCTATTAAAATTACATTGCCAATGAATAAAACAACAGTGTAATTACACAATAATTAACAACAATGAAGATGAAAAGAAATATTTTTTATTGTCGTCAAGCAATTGTAAAAAACGCTAAATCATGTCATTTAGCGTTTCTTTTCTTTGTTAATTTAAATTTACGAAGACGAAAAACGAATACCAAGATAATAATAATTCTAAAAGATTTTGACCCTTTTTGGAACTAAGCTACAAAGACTTTTGAAACTGGCATGCAACAAGCGCTACCTAAACATCCTAAAAACTGCAACGGATTTATCTTAACTAATTAGTAACTCCTTTGTTATCTACGTTAAGGTCGTAATGCGTAATTGCAGGCTAGAGTGACCGCTTAAAACCTGTATTTTTTTTTTATTTTTTTTTTATTATTATTATTTTGACACTTAAATAAATCTAGGCCTATTTTCTAGGAAAATATTTGTTTACTTTGTTTATTTGTTTAAAAGGGGTAAAGCAAAAAACATAGGCGCGCATTATAAATTATTTTTAAAGTTTAAGACAATATAACTGGTTACCTACAAGAGTTATAACTTTTGTTACATAATTTATTTTAGATATTCTGCCATGTTGTTTTTGACTAGAACAAAAATCAATTAAATAGCTTAACGTTTTACCATGAAGCGCATGTTAGTTTTTTTTTTTTTTTAGTTTGAAATATAGGCATAGTGTTGGGGTAATTTATGTTTGAATTTGGAGTTTATTGTTATGACTTCTAATTATATCTCTACCGTCTCCTTCACGATTAGAAGTTTAATTTCTTGAATAGGCCTAATAGCCTATTATTTGATCGAGTCGTGTTTTGAAAAAGAAAACACAAGACTTTGCGTCATGAATTTCTACATCAACACATTGTTAAAAGAGTAGTATGGAACATTTATCAAATAAAAAATACACAGGCCTATATATTATAATCAAGGATAAACCAGACGTAGGCCTATTATTGAGATATTGTCTGTGGCCTTGGCTTTCATCATTGTCTAGACGACCACCCCGAGCTTTAACCCCTTCTCAAAGAATGAAACCTGAGAGAAAACCCGCGCTATTTTACCAGTCATTCTCAAATCTCTAATCTGTCTCACAAAACATTCCGACATTCTCTCATGAGCTAAACGTTATAAACAAATATCAAACTTTATAAACAAGTATCGCCTAATTAGCTATAAACTAAATAACATATAAAATGCATTTTTTAATTAAAATTTCTTTGATCAGTTGTCTATTTAAATGATCTTCATCTTTAATTAGCAGTTTTAAAATACAGTTTTTTTTTTCATTCTTTCAGTTTTCTTGTTTTTCTATCAATACGGACGTCAAATTGTTTGAACAAATCACATTAAATTATTAAAACAAATAACGGTTTCTAGTTTTCTAGGTCTTATTAAGACGTATCCTACAATACAATAAAATTCAAACTGTTTGTTCACTAACTGACAACTACAAAATCCAGAAAGATAGAAAAAAAAAAGATTTTCGTCCAAAAAAAAAAAAAAAAAAAAAAAAAAAAAGATTTGCAGGTGCGGTTCGATTTTTGTTCAGTAGATGGCGCCAGAAACCAGATTTACAAATCAGCAAAAGACTCGTGAATGGTTCAAATGCATTCACTCTCTCGAGACTAAGTGCGTGCACTTGAGACATTACGTCAACACAACAGACCTTCCACACACAGACATGCTGAAGCAGAAAACGGAAACGTGATTGTGGAGGCATAAGCATATTTTCATCACCAGCGTCAAAACTGGTTACTAATTGTGAAAATGGTCTAATATAAATATTAATGTGAGTGTGTAGGCTATACTATAAAGAACCTGGAAGCTTTGTAGCCTGCATTTATTTGTTTATTATTTTGGAATAATAATAGGCTAGTTAAAAAAAAAAAAAATAATAAGATTCAGCTGCAAAATAAGGAAAATGGTTGTCTAAATACCAGGGTGTTAGCATTTCATTTTTGGAAACTTTGAAATTTACTTTTATAAATGTGCCAATCACGCGTAAAAATTAAAGTTTAAATCTTTTTATAATTAGCCAATATTTTTGGCCTATACAGTCTATTTAGACTAACCGATTGTGTCTGGTAACGATTCAGCAGTCAGCAAAATTCAAAGTTTACCGCTGCATTACCATCTTGATAAAAAGTATTATAAATAATATTTCCTGTTAAATATAGTAGATCATAATACTTCATTTATTTTTTAACGTAACGTAAAATACACTTTTTGCTAAGGATAGCTAAAATAAATAAATGATAAAGCTTTTGCGTGTGGCTTCTTTTTGCCAAAAAAACAAAACAAAACAAACAAAAAATAAAAAATAAATAAAATGTAACACCTCATGAAACCTGATCTAAAAATTACTCATGACATCACTATTAAAATTCCTACTTCAAAGACTGCTATACTCCAAAAATAAAATGAAAAGCCAGATCATAACAACAAAATTCGAGAGGATTCAGCAGCAGCTGTAGAAGACGTTGTGGAATAAACAAAAATTATTCCAAATTCTTCGAAAATAAATCTTTTAAAAAAAAGAAAAATCGGTTGTATAGAATTAACATCACGTCATTACACTTTCTGCTTTGTATGTCATTAGAAATCAAGCCTGATCAGAACATCGCGCAGTGCAAATGAACTGTTTTAACGACAGTTTTGCTGAAACGACAGAGGCTCGATAAACACACGATAGACATATTCTTAGAATAAGTCTTGTATGAAATCGGCATGTGTAATTTGCACAAATATATATTATTCCCAATTTGTGTCTCAATTAACTTAAATAGTCTGCATCTTAAATGTTTAATGTATGTAAAATAAATACGCAATCGTACATAAATTAGCACTTGTCTTGACCGAGAAGCAAGGTAAACCAATCCAAGCGATCTCAGCAACATAAAATGAGATGGCAACAATTTATTCTAATTTTAATGGTACAGTTGTTAAAACAATATTGTTTTCGTGATCGCTTTTTTGTATATATTTTATAGTTTATTTTTAGTTCATATTTGTTTTCTTGTTTTTATTTTGTATTAGCTTATACATACGCTCTATGGAAATTAACCTCTAAGACAGGCAAAAGTAAACTTAATGAGTAATGCATTAATACATAACAGATCTTTGGATTCAATTTGTACAAATGTTTCTTTTTACGCTTTACTAATTTGAGTAATTAAAATGACCAAGGCCGACTGCTTCACTTACAAATGTACATCAGAAGATGGCGCAATTGCTCTATTGTACGGCGGAGGTACGCACCCGACTAGTTTTACATCACTGAAGAGCAAATCAGAATGCATCACTTTTTGTACAGCCAACGGACGGGGGGAAAAATCATAGTATATTCAAGAAGACCTAAGTCTTTTACGGTCAATAAAGTTTTGGATACCATCCAACAGGTCAGCTACTTGCTTGCATCAACTGCTGCATTTTCAACGATCCTAGTGAGCGTTTCAAATGCAATTCAAGTTTTGTATTTTGTCATGTGGTTTGATGTTGCAATACAAGTGTATAAATTATTACGTCGCCATACATATTTTTCTTAAGAATGGTTTATTAGGACGGATTTTTCGCAACACTATACAACGACAAAACACACATAATACTCTTTAACACACACAGTAAGTTTATAGTGTATATTATTTTGGCACAAATATGACCACAGATTGTACTTGGCCCTGATAAACTATAGGCTCCATACCTCATATTCTCCAGCATGATACGAAATTTCATGAACTTGAGATTTCAAGCAAAGTATAATTTCGATTATAATCGACACTGGGGTGATGATAGAAAACTCGTACCACACTGTAAAGAGTTACAGTATCACAATTTAAATATCCAATGTATTTCTCTTCATTCGATATTTTGGTGAGCAGTTAATAATCTCAACAAACAAACTTATCTTTTGGCCCTCTTTGTCCTGAGTTGGGAATATGGCCATACACCGTTTGCAGCGCAGAAATGACGCACCGCGTCACTATCATCCCTGTCGGATCCAAAGTGGTCACTTCAAAGCAGTAGTCCAAGGAAAACAAATATTCGTTAAAACGTCTACAATTTTATAGCTTTGAATGTGTGTGGGCCATCACTGTTTAAAATTGTTCGCTTACATTTACACAGAACAAAGCTAACTGCTGCTTTTTAATTTGTTGACGACTTTTTTCTCCTTTACCCTTCGGTTCTGGAACCAGATAGTGACCTGTCGTTCAGACAGGTTGGTCTGAGCGGATATCCGCCTGCGTTTGTCCTTGGTAATAAACTTGTTGGCGGCATACTCCCGTTCAAGCTCCTTAAGCTGCACCTTGGTGTATGGAACACGTTTCTTCCTCCCGCGGCGGAAGGAGCTGCCGTCTGCCCCTCCATGAGACACTGCATCTGATAAGAGAATTACAATAAAAGTATTAAAATGTGTTTAAGGATGAATGCACAGAACTGTACGCTTTGTTATAGGAGCAAAATGACACCGTTTTGATACGTTGGAAGAAATGTAAAACTCTTTAAGACTTTTAATAAGACTCTTTTTTTCTTTTTTTTTTTCGCTAATCTGACAATAGCCTTGCCTGGAATAGACGACTTCCACACGTTTCCCGTCTGTGGCTGCTCTTTGGTGCAGTAGACCTGCCCGTTCCAGCCAGTGGCTGCGATAGCCCACGGTTGGTAACTCTCCATTGGTAATAAGGACTCATGCCGGGGCTCTGCAGGCCCGCTCACTGCCTGGACTACAGGCACATCCAGATAGCTCGGAACTGGCTGATACGGGCTCGAGGCGTAGCTCGAGTAGAAGGCAAACTCCTTGGCGCGCGAAGTGGTATAATCTTCGCCTGTAGAAGCGGACGTGTCCATGTATTTTTCCCCGTAAGGTGAGGAAGAGACGGGGGATTGGGCGCATGTCTTCACACCTCCACCGCCCCCGTGGTGGTGGGACATTCGGCAAGGATAGTATCCACCGCCACCGAAATATCCGTATGTAATTGAAGCGCTGGCTGAACCCTGGACGGCTGAGCAGGGGCTGCATTGCTTACCAGGCTCACCCGCTCCAGCGGCAGCCACTTCACTTGACGGATAAGCAGCACTGGGCGCAAGAGAGGCAGGGTGAGCCATCAAATTCCTGCACGGACTCGGCGAGAAGTTACCTCCCGTGAACCCTTCCATATTCTTGCCGGTGTCGTCCAAGCCAACACCGTTATCATAGAGAAACATGACCGGGTCAATCCAGCGCGGGCGGAGAAGCAGTGACGTTGTCATAGCCCGTCGGACATTTAGACGTGTGGCTCTTTTTTGAGAAGCGCCGAGACTGAAAAAGAGGAGACAGTCGATTCCGCGAGAGTCAAGCGACTCTGACGCACCCTGAGCATATCCAGAATCACGTCTCGATTGGCTCAAAACTGGTCATGTGATATGTAAACTAGGACGATAATCACCTCAAGTGCTAACAATTAAACCGAGCACAAAAGCCTTGATGTGAGATGACTATCTGTCAAAGGATTTTACCAGTTTAAAGATTTTAAAAAATGTGACGTGAGTGGATAAACGGAAATGGCGAATCCAGCTGTGGTCTTTCATGAGATTTCATCTCTGTATCCACTTTACTGGAACTCTAGAAAAAAGGTTCATTATTACTGTTTTGTTATTTAAGTCCTGGGCGCTGAGGTAAACATTTGAAAGAATATTGTGTAATTGTAAGCGCGGTAGATGACTCCAGTCAATTTTGCAAACACCTACGTTTGACAGCCATTTGTGAGCTGCTGCCACTGTTCAGCCCTTGTTGGCCCTGCAATCAATTTAGAGATTAAGATTTCAACAGAAGACACACTGAATACGATTTCTTTATTATTATTAATAATAATAATAATGTGCCCCGTGTTGCTCAATAAAAAAAGTTAGACAAGTAAGTCTACATCATCGTCCAAAAATTG
Organism: Chanodichthys erythropterus; assembly: GCF_024489055.1. Classification (NCBI taxonomy): domain Eukaryota; kingdom Metazoa; phylum Chordata; class Actinopteri; order Cypriniformes; family Xenocyprididae; genus Chanodichthys; species Chanodichthys erythropterus. The sequence goes on along the minus strand of NC_090235.1, from coordinate 1,324,610 downwards.
TTACTCTCTAAATTTTCCAACAATTTCTACATCTTCAAACAACAGGCTACTTTCATTCATCAAACTGTAAGCACTGCACGTCTTATTATGCAATACAAGTGTGTACTAAAGCAAGCCAGGTGTGCCCTTTAACGTTTAACAACAAAATCTACAGGTTATTTTCACGATACTTAGAAAATTGGTTGAAAGTGATGGCAGTTAAAGAAAAAGGTCCAATTTTTGAATGTGGCACGAAAGTCCTGCTGCGACGGCTTCCGTTTTGTTTACAAGATGCGGAGACAGAGAACACCCCCTGTACTCGTCTGTGCATTTTTTACGTGCGGTGCTGACGCGTCTGCAGGCCAAGGTCAAGTTGAAAGTTACCGTCTGGCCGCGACACTGTGCCTGTTGGCCTATTCAGACTTTGATGGCCAGTCTCAAAGCTTACAAAAGAGAAGAGTCGAATGGTGAGAAATCTTTGGTGAATGAGATACGTCACAGAATACTTTTACTTTTACTGGCCTGCCACTTTGTATCACAAATGTTAGCGAATCTGTGGAGAATGAATATAGCCTACAATTTAATACGATTTCCTTTCGTTTTTGTATTTTAACCAACTAGACGTGGGTTAGAATGCAGCTAGCTGTTTTTGGAAGAAAACCGTGTTTTTGTTTTTTTGTTTTTTTAGGTAAGAAGGTTGAAAACTGTCAAACTAAATATTGGGTCGCATATACAACCATGTTGTCCGACTGCTCGAATGCAGGAATAAATTAGTATTTGGTTCTGATGTTGCATTCTTCAGAAATTTCGAATAATAACCCTATGAATTTGCAAAAATTGTCTTGAATATAATTATACATATTTTAATTATTTTGATTCTTAAAACAACATGTTTTTAAGTGTAATTCCTTCCCGATGTATAAACTAAACTACTTTTTGCTTTCTCAGTAGCTCGAACACAGACTAATGCTAGAAAACGGCACAATCGCGTGATCCGGAATGTGTGTGTGTGTGTGTATATATATATATATATATATATATATATATATATATATATATATATATAGTTGAATACATTTTTTTTTTGTAATTATTTTATTTTCCTGACTATTCCACGTTCAACGTGCTGTAATGTAATGAACTAGAATGTATTACTATGATTTAATGCGAAGATTTAAAAGTAAACGCATCTATAGATCTGTTGTCTTTACTGGACGACGTTTGAACCTTAACAACACTACAAGAGCCTGCAGAATATAATTTAGACTTTTGCCCAGCGAAACACATAGCACGGGTAATATTATTATTGTTGTTGTTATTATAATTATTATTATTATTATTAGAGAGTAGTAGTAGTAGTAGTAGTAGTATAGTAGTATTTCACGATGATTTCACGATGTAGTGAACTGAAACTGATGTTTAAAAATAATTTTTAGAAAATTAGGTTAAATAATATTGGGATGTTAGGAAGGGTATAACTGGGTGCGTATAGCTCGTGTTGTGATCTGTGGTAGCAAGACTTTGAACTTGAATAATAATAATGTAGGTGTTGTTTGTGATTCTAAGCACAGAGTCTGCAAGACGAGTAAGAGCAATAGTATATCATTTATATCACAAAATGAATTCTACTCCCACCACGTTTTGGGATATTTCTTGTTTAGTCAACAAAATGCAGGTAACTACATCGAAAGAATGATTTGCAATGCAACACCAAAATAATATGTTAATTAAATATTTTATTTAACGTGCATTTCAACTTGCTGGCTTTGACATCTACTGCAAGGAATATTTAAAAACAATACACGTTTTTATAATGATTATTACGAAATAACAGAGGTAGCCGCAAGCAACATATTTAACTATAAGAATATGGGAATAAGACTATGCGTTTTTCATCAGTTCTACTGGGATTTTTTTTTTTTTTTTTTTTTTTTTTTTTTTAATTATAGGAGCCAAAATTGATTTTAATATTTGGCTGTGGATGCATGACGCATGAAGTCAAACACGCTGAGAAGTGCACTGCATAGTACAAAGCATTGGACATTGTTCAATCATCAAACATTATCGGTAGTTTAATATTTCTTTTTGTATGTTAATTTTCAGTAAAGATGAACCGAAAAAAAGTTAAATAATGGTTCACCAGCAGATATCAGGCAAATATGGTCTTTTCTCGATTAGAAAATCTAAAGATTTTCCCTTTACTTTTACAAGTTGTATTTCAGTTGCTTTGTTGCTCATGTACAAATGGTGTTTTTAACGAATGCTTTAAACGAAATAATCGATGATGCACAACATAAATTCATTCATATATTTTATCTGACTTATGAATGAACTACAAATTTAAAATTAGCAAATAAGTTTTGTTTATTGACATTGTTAAATACAGTGACACTGTGAGACATTAAGATTCTGCATTTGTATGCAGCCAACATATTAAATAATGACAGTATTTAAAGATGACTCACAGTTTAACACTCGTTCGTCGAGTTAACCGTTGTGGTTGTCTGTAAGGCCCAAATTCGAGGAAGGCCTTAAAAATTAACCTCATTGATATCACATTGTGTAATATAATAAACACATATATCACGTTGTTTATATTGCATATCGCTTGTTCTTTATCACATTTTTGTGATAAAAGATATATTATTACTCGTACTCTTCTCGCTATCATTTTTAATCAGCATTTAATTTACTTCAATGATTTCAATAAAATTAGAGACTACATTGGATTATTTATCCATTCATATATAGGCCTACACATAGCGTTCAAAGCATTTCTCAAATACAAAAGTTCATAACACAAAGCGATAAATAGGTATCACAGACCGTCGATGTAGGGCCCACGTCTTAAAATTAATTTCACGCACATAAAAAGCCAGTGAGATTTCGGATACGCTTTAAATCTGGACAGCCTCCCAAAGTAAATTATATTATGATAAATGGAAACCAATGTGCACGTGTTTTGACATCCGTCTCTTCTGGTAGGCGTCCTTAAGTTGTCCATTGGATCAGTGCAGATGTGGGGTAAAGGGTGTTTTTTTAATATGTACTTTTTGTGCAATAGTTCTTCTTAAAAACTATTAAATTACTACATATTTCTGATAACACTGAATACATGAAAAGTTTTAAAGTGAGAAAGTGAAGTTGTAGTGGAGACTATTCTGTGCGCGTCATGGTCAAGTTCAAGTTGGGCACAGTTGTTAAACTTCTAGCGGAAGTTTGGTAAGCACTATGGGCGGACCTGGTCCAGTCACCGCGCGACAAGGCCTAAAATTCCACTCTGATCTGCGCTCACACCGGAATTACAGAAACCGCAGCATATGACTGCATTATGCTGTTTAATCCTATACTTAACCTGACAAGGAAAGAGACTTGTCAAGAAACCACGAGAGAGCAAGTTGAGTTAAGTGATCTCATTCTACTAAAAATAGATCACTTTAATCTACCTTGTTAATCAACCATAGAAAAGAAGCACTGCGATGCATGGGGGCCAGCGAGTGATGACATTGAAATGGAAGTAATTTGTCGTATAATCAATAAAACAGCCAACCGATATGAGTTTAAATATTGGGCTACTTATTACTTACTGGGCCTATAGCTACAGGTGATGATACATCAGTTTCACATGTGTAGCTGAAAGTGAATGCAAACGACAAAACACAGATATTGTTAAGTAAGCTTGGTCGCAAAAAAAAAGTGGTATTGGGAATACACTACAAAAATAAAATGGTAAATATGTAGCCTACATAAACTTGTTAAGATACGATTTCTATTGAGGAAACTTTGTGTTAAAAATTATCGTTCGGGAGAGAAAAAATAGGAAGGAAGGACTCTTAATTTAAGAATGTCAGAATCATTATTAACGAGATAAAATGTCAGAATATTGAACCGCAGGGTACAGTGTATGAGGAATTTATGCAACGAATATATGCAAACAGGCCTAGCTTCAAGCTCATCGATAGCTATATTTGAATCAATAATTTGCGAATTTGTCCACTAAATTTAAAGACTTAGTTGTACAAAAATGTTCAAGATGCAGCCTGTGCTTTCCAGAAGAGAATTGCAAATATATGATTGTTTAAAGTTCAAGGACGCCTTCAAGGACCGACCACAAAAAGGTTTATTGGTGGTGTAGGAATGTACACAAAATGAGACACAAGGAATGTGAATCAGGGTCCATGTTTGTGAGCCATATTCAGGCCAAACGTATTAATTTAGTCTAATAAAATTGGCCTGTTAACATAATTTTATGCGATTTAGATTTTATTTGAAATCTAAGTTTTATGACCTTGAAGATCGGACGGCACCTCTAGTTGAGAAATGTGATTGTCCCAAAGTATTAGCACGGCCAAAAGACATTAATACTTAAATATCTTTATAAGCTATAAAAAGGTCCATATCGGAGAAAAACATGACAACAAAAGAAGAAATGAAAGAGACACAAAGCAAAAGTCTACCGATTAGGCTATTAAGAATTAAAAACGGCCAATCACATTCTGGAAACATCTAAAACTCATTATAAATCTCTGCAATATACCAAGAGAGAGAATGCAATACCATAGTTTAACTAACATCCACTAACCCTAATCACATTGACACACTGGACCAAAACTATAACGTCAAACAAATGAGATTAAACAAATTACAACCAAAATTAAACATAAATGTGTCACCCATTGGGAAACACAACAACAAAGTAAAATACTATGTGGCCCTAAATAGAAAGCACACCATGGCAGACTATTTCTGTAAACGGTGACCAATCAAAACAGACGGAGCCCCGTTTTCAGCCGAAATTCACAAATTACAGAATCATCCAGTAAATGTTCAAACAGATACACTGCACATTAGACAATCTTAGAGTGAAAACCCTCTAGGGAAACACAAGTACTGCTGTGTGGTAGTATGTGTCTGTCTGCCAAAATATGGGAGAGTAAGTAATCAACCTTGAATCTGTCTCCATTAAACCTCATTAAAATGCAATTATTCTTAAGTTTGTATTGCATAAATACTATTATTATTATTATTTTTTAAAATCACATTTATGCATTTTGCAGAATTGAAACCAGGACCTTAGGGTTGCTGTCCTATCCAATATTACTTTTATTTACACCATTATTTTATTTTGTATATTTCACAGGTTCTCACTGTTAGCAGCTATACAGTTTTTCTTGTCAATAAAGAACACTAAAATTGAGGGGGGGGGGGGGGAGTTCTGCGGTGCTCTTATCTTTCCTAACAGGCGAGGGCGCACGAGGACAGCTTTGATGATTCAGAGAACTATCGCCGCGGGCACACAAATAGAGCGTCTGACGTCACTTCACTACATGAGAGTTCCATCCACTCAAGGCGGTTGTGTGTCGAAGCGCTTGTAAAACATCCCCTGATTTCCCATACGCTAAGGCCTACTAGAAGAGAGAACGAACGTGGAAGAATACTGATGAGAAATGAGAAGACGGAAGCTTTGAACTGCATACAAGATAATAATCACTAAAACAATAATTACTGTTGTCAACAAAGCCTTTGAAACGCAAAACATTGCAAACTTCAAAAAATACTCTAGTAACCACCTCTTAATCTGATATGGTCAAACTCTCTGGGTATTTTAATGAACTCTATTAATTTAATTAATTTAATTAAAATGAAATAATGTATGTTAATAAAAAAACATTTGGGCATTTTTTGGAAATTGTCGTACATGTTTTCTTTGAGAGAGATGGGTGGTTTGTATGCAATTAAGATACAGAAGTCGAGCTAATTACATCCCAGTAGGTTATGATCCTATTGCTGCCTCTGTGGTATATCAACGGTGTTGTTAAGTGCGGTTATAAGGAAAAACCACAGTTGTAAGCTATATTACGCCACCAAAAACGATGAAAGCCATTTGGTTTTGAGAAGTAATATCAAGTTTAAAACTATGAGGCCATATTCTTTAAAGCAGTAGAACTTCATCGCAGCTTTGTTGCGATTTTTTACTGCCCGAACTCCGACATCAAAGCGGAGGGAGCGGCCTCCTCCCTGAAAGCAAGCAGTGCGCTAGGTTATCTTTCCAGCCTATATAATATACTCGACAGACTCGTCTCCTGGAGCCTGAAACTCATAAGCCTCACCATTAAAATGCTGGTTTTATCAATGACCAAGAGACAGAACAGGATTTTGAACTTTGTCCATTTCAGTCCGCTAGCCTATTATGCTTTCTAATCTATGTGAGACACGGAGATAAAAATAGATAAAAAAATAAGTCAGAAATAAAACAAGACAATGAATCTAAGATTTACAACGAAAACGATTTGAAGAATACCATAAACAAGATGAAACGTAAAATGCAATCATACAGGGGGAAAATAACTCATTTGCATTTTGTAATAATGTACAGGATTTGAAAGACCAATATTTTATATAGCCCATTCCTTATTGTTTACCTTTATTGTGGTTAATTTGATATTGAAATAAGTTAAATTATTATACTATGTATTGGGAAATAATTAACTTGAATATAGAGTATAATCATCTGAAACCTAAAGAGTTCAAATTTAAACATTCCAGAAATAAAACTGGACAGCTGCCTCCCGCCAGTAGGCGGTGAGGGTATATGCATTGTTGGCGCGGCTCAAACAAATCTAATTAAATGTCAAATAGCCTGTTATTCTTACTCCTGGTCACGGGGACCTGACCTTTTTGCACTTTACTTGACACCACTTTGGAAGATCGAGTTAGGGCGGGAGAAAGAGCGAAGGGAATAGAGCGTGACTGAGATGGTGCGCTGAAGAATAGATTGAACTTGTACACTTCAAATTACGCCGCTGGCGGTAAGACAGCCCTCCTCATCTTTGGAATATTCCCATTCAGTCTGACGTCTTCCAACGCGCACTGACTGTGTTGATCGGCGAAGAACATGTGCTAATATATTCCGAAAGGCTGCCATTATGACTCCTTCCTATCCAAGTGGGCTCAAGACAGGGAGATAATAGATAGGGTTGCGTTCTGTCACACAATTTAAACCTTGACTGTCCTCGTTAATAGACATTAGTTTTTTTTAATCCATCGAAAAGCCCCCAACCACTCTTTTTTCTCATATGTGAGAACATATTTAACCAAATATAGTTCGGTGAAACAAAAATGTCATTGACATTCTGGTTATTATATTGGGTTAACTATGAGAATTTCAATCATAACCATAATTAAAACCATAACCAACACAAACATTAAATTAAATTATGACATTTCTAAGGGAGAATATATATGAACGATGCTGAGTCAAACACTTCATTATGACTCACATCAGTGAACATCTCATTTAAACGTGCTAAAAAGTTAAAGTTGGTGCATGCCTCTGTAGCCCAGTGTTTAACTGTTGATGTAGCCTTGAATTCACTTCTGTCTCTCCTAGACTACTCTCCCGCTCTGTTTATTCACTCTAAATCGACGCGTGGCGTCACTGAGACTTCTATTATGACGACTGCCCTATTAACAATGACAGCGCGTGAGGAGAGAGAGGGCAATGGTGATCCCTCCCAGATATCGTGCAGCACTCTCGAGCGCTCGCATCGCACAGCTCCTCGTCTGCGTTTCCTGCTCCCAGACTGTCTTACCAAGCTCCGGGAGATCTGGCCCTCTGCTCTCGTCTAACGGTTATGGACAGCGCTAAGGACATGCTGATGCGCACCGAGGGTGGTCAGGTTGGCACACTCTCTGCCAAAACTGGCTCTAATTTGACGGAAGCTACTGGAGACCCCATGCGCAAGTTACCGGACAAACCGGTTAACCAGAACAGACTGAGCCCAGTGCCTTATTCGCAAAACCTAGTGGATGACGCCACAAAGGGACACCGTAGCGCAAAGTACGGAGATGTGACACTTGCTAGCAAGCCCTCCGCGCCGGACAGAGACCTGTCAGACATTCCCAACAAAGAGGCCAGCAGCTCAGATGCGGAATCAGACCTCTATGAGGAAATAGATGTCAGCTGTACCCCAGAGAGCATGGATTACCCGAGTGGACAAGGTAAAAAAAAAATAAAAAATACGGCACATAGTATTGTTGTTTTACTTGTATTTATTTATCCACATTTTCTTCTCATGTTTGTAAATTCTCGTTGAGTGAGATTACACGCGACCACATAACCACGTTTAATCGATCTGCCGTGTAGCTCATTGCTTGTGAGCGCGTTCGATTGTCAGCTCCTGTTACGTTATTGCAAGCTTTTTGAATTAACGAGTCAATTATAACGCCACTTTGTATCTGGGGTGTTGTCTATGGGCTTTAACAAGATGTCAAGTCATCTTAGACCAATCTCCAGCATCTCATTAATTGTTTTTATTTTCCGTTTAAGAATGTCCATTGTAAATACGGTTGCATTTAACTATTTAAATATATCATAATGTACAGGCTTCGCTAAAATTAGTATGACGAGTATGTTTTCATACTATTAAACATTATTTAAAGAAATAGTGCAAAAATAAATGAAGGGTAGGCTATTGCTTTTTTTAAGTATGCATAATCAATACATGGATGATTCAAATAATTTTCCTCGAAAGTGCACATTAATTCAAATTAAATGCAATATCAAAGCCGGGCATTTGTTTGGTCTATATTTTGAAAATAAATCATAATGTTTAGAGATTGAGAGTGCATGTTTTATTAGCTTTTCTCCACTGGACATTGATATAGAAAATCATGCAGTCTTAATCTCCGAACCTGTTATGTTTTTGTTTGTTTGTTTTGCGCGATTATTTATCTATTTGACCGAAATCATACAGTAATATTAAAAATATGGAAATGAATTCAAACTCATCTTTTTTTTTCTTCTGTATAATAGGCATCCAAAAAGCATTATCAAGCTATTAATAATGAATTATCTAATAATAAATCGGAAAGCAGAAACCTTGCAATGGATGTAAGTCCTAAAATCACTAATGTTTATTTTCTGTAAGGACTGGCGATGGGCTCGCCGAACCACGGTAAAGAAGTCGGTGTGGACAACAAGATGGGCTCAGGCCCCGGTTCTCTCAACTACGGTTCTGACCAGATGCGAAGGTATCGAACAGCATTCACGAGAGAGCAGATAGCACGACTGGAGAAAGAGTTTTACCGGGAAAATTACGTGTCCAGGCCACGTAGGTGCGAGTTGGCGGCTGCCTTAAATTTACCGGAAACAACAATAAAGGTATTGCATTGTCCCTACGTCTATTAGGATATAGGCCTCATATATATAAACCCTGCCAAGATTGCTCCAATCAATCAAGAAATAAAAAGATCACAATTATATGAAATATGCATCATATCTGTTATTTGCTTAATTATGGGAATATTCTTCCTTGTTTGATGCTTATCCAAATTGGATTTACTGATATGCACTAGGCCTCAGTCATTACTATTATTTTATGCCTACTTTGCTGCTTTTGGTTACAGGTTTGGTTTCAGAACCGTCGCATGAAAGACAAGAGACAGAGACTGGCTATGACTTGGCCGCATCCTGCCGACCCCGCCTTTTACACTTATATGATGAGCCATGCTGCAGCCACGGGCAGCCTGCCCTATCCATTTCAATCTCACCTTCCTCTACCTTACTACTCTCCACTCAGCGGAGTGACTGCAGGTTCAGCCTCTGCTACCGGGGGTCCATTCTCCAATCCTCTGCGCTCGCTGGATAGTTTTCGGGTGCTTTCGCATCCATACCCGCGTCCTGAGCTACTGTGCGCATTCAGACACCCATCACTGTATCCCAGCCCGGGTCATGGGCTTGGTCCTGGTGGAAGCCCATGCTCCTGCCTTGCCTGTCACGCTGCCAGTCAGTCAAACGGGCTCCCACACAGGTCCAACAACGTAGACTTCTCGTGTTCGCCCACGACCAGGACTGAGGCCTTCCTCACGTTCTCGCCAGCAGTCATCAGCAAATCATCTTCAGTGTCTTTGGACCAGAGGGAGGAAGTGCCACTAACCAGATAAGACGACAGTAAGAGGCCACGGATTCTTCGGGTACTATATCCGGATCAGCTTTGGCCACTTTGGCAGTATTTAATAAGTCAACGCATGAACTTCTCAAAGCAGCTTGCACAACACAAAAGCAATCTGCTTTCGTTAAGGTTTCGAAACTGAGGATGTTTTCCAGTTAAGAAGCTATATGTTGTGCAGACGGAGTCTTATTTTAACACTGTCAGGCCACGGACTTTTAAATAATCTTTGGAGAAATTAGATACTGATAACAGAGATATCATATTAACTCAAATACATTATAAATAGGCTACATCCTATAAACAAAAACGTGACAAAGGAGACAAGGAAAAATGACTGGAGGATAGCGCAAAAATCTATCATAATTTATACTTTCATAACCATACAAATTGACCCACATGCAGTTTTTTTTTTTTTTTTTTTCACATTAAAACCATGTTTTTCATCTAGCTTTTTAACAAGGGGATTTGTTAACCGAGCACGGTTGGCTCATTATTCCTTCTCCACGAAAACCCGGTCCCGGTAGCACACCGAAATGTGCAGATGCGAGGGAAATTAAGGAGTGATGTATTCGGAAGGGAGAATTTTTGAATGTTGAATTAATGATAATGCTGCACGCTCAGAGACTTGTCTGCCAAACCGGTAACAAGGCGCCAGGGGAGCGGATTAAGAAGCTCCATGCGAGGCTTGCTGGCTTGACGGGAGAACATGCGCTAGAGATCCATTGGACAATCACATGCGGCAAATTGGGGCAAGCCAGAGATGCCTGTCTTACCCGCATCAGCTGAATACCATCCCATACTGTCTCCTCCCGGCCTTGCTGTCGGCTTCTTCACTCTGAGACACACATTACAAAAAAAAATACACACAAGTAAAATGGTAAATCACGCATAAATACCGCTAATATTTATGGACATCATCAGATGTGGGATTATTTATTGATTTATTGACCATAATGTTTTTACATTTATGTATTTTGAATTCAACTCTTGCATCAATTTCTTTAATGTATATTTACATACTATTCTGCTCAGTTAGGTTGATTTCGGGTTGTGGAAAATGCGCGAAAAATGGGTCAGTAGTGTTCTGATTAATTGAATTTCATAATAAAATATTTCAAACTAAAAGTGAAGAGTGACTAATGTTTATTCTTAAAACGCCAAATGTATAATTTAAAAGATTTTATGCTTTTAGTGATGGAACAGTGTAAGTAATAACCTACTTTCTTCAAAGATTTATAAATGAAATTATTTTATTATTCACAAATGTATCTTTTTAGACTTTCTGAAAGACAAAACAATAGCCAAATCAGTCGGATGCGAAGAATCTGAGAAAGAAAATGAAAACCGACAAGTAGCTAAACGACAGCATCGTTCTTACATTTGACACAAAGTAGGCTTATTGCTTTCAAATAACAGTTTGTTGTCACCTTTATCTCTTATATGGCCTCTATTACTTTCATCTGAAACACTGAAATGATCTAATAGCTTGGATATAACTGGACCTCTTGATCTGAACGAGCTGTTAAGTAGTCCCTGTGCACCGTTAGTACAAGCCATATTCCGGGCTGTTAATAGAAAGATTGGAATGGAATGTCTTGTGGAGATATTGGAATGCAGAAAGATCGATGATGCCTCCACCTCACCAATCAACTCACGTTAATTAGCTGGGTTGTCCGCGTAATTGTGGCACCTGGAGCGGCAAATTGAAGCTTTCTGGACATAATTGATAAGGTTGGATATTGTGTCTAACCATCACATGTCGAATTGCCAAAGCAAAAACCAGAATATTAAAAATACAGATCAAAAGTGACTGCCCTCTAGTATACAGAACGAAAAACAAATAGACAAACTAAAATACGTTACAATTTTCAGAATTGGAGTTATTGCATATAGAAAGCTATTAGAGCTAATCATTTTAATAACAGAAAATAATAGTTTTGTTTTCTGTTTGTTTTTCAAAGCTAATCATTTTAATAACAGAAAATAATAACCGTGCATTGGCTATAGCATGTTCAGTCACTTTTAACTATACGTTTGACAATAATTGTTCGAAAAGAGGTGTTTTCATTTTTAATTGTTCTTTTCATCTGCTGCGTTAAACACAAAATGTCAACAATTGCTAGTGATCGCTTGCCCAAACAATTTACCTCCTCCCACACACGAGCCCTCACCAGAAGGTCCTGGTTGCGCACGTGATTGATGGCCTTATTAGAAGCAGTTCTTGTAAGTGTGACCAAGTTGATTAAAATGCATATGTTTGGAATAATACGCCTTTTAAACCAGAGCACTTAACTCAAAATTCGGATTTATGTCCGCTTGTTACATTAAATTACCAAAGGTGAAGGTATCGCCATCGACTAAATTTACAATTAATATTAAAATAAAAAAAATAAAATAAAAAAAATAAATTATATATATATATATATATATATATATATATATATATATATATATATATATATATATATATATATATATATATATATATATAAATGCCACATGGGACTGATAGTTCACCACCATCTAATAAATTTCAGCTTGTTCGATACTTAAAATGTGACATTTTATGCATGTACCCAACGCAGGTTTACCTGCACCAATGAGCATGTGGAATGAAAAATAAAACTATGACAGTTTATATAATTTTTTACAGTCCTTATACAAGTAGAATTATCTTACTTTCAGCCCTCGGACTATTTAATATGCTCTTTGATGTAACCTCAGCATATCCATCATCTTAAAAAATGTAATAATGAATTAAAACAGATCATCACATTACACACCAACAGTACTAAATCTATGAAGAAAAGAGTGTTAAAGATATGGATGACTGTATTGTGAGAATAAGATTTGACATGTCGTTTCTTATTTTTATGGAGCGACAATACTCCATAGGCAGGGGCGGTACCGCGCATCTGTCCGTTAAAGCGCATCTCAAGGCGGCGACTGTTTAAAAGCCTGTTTACGTTCTAATTTACAGCAGGCAGAGCGAGGCGTGAATGGATCACTCACTGCCTAATGATGATGAATGAGGAATTAATGCACAAGTGTACGGGACAATCTGAGCCTTCATCTGGTTAAATAGGCATCCAGTTGTATTAAGAAAGTAGAGGTCACATTAAATCAATTGGGTGTGTGAAAGTCATATTCCTCATGGCGTCTATCAGCGTTATTTACGGTGCACCGGAGGCAGTGCGTCCAGGCTGAAGAAAGCTGTTATATTGGTAACAAAGCACTCAATTACCTAGATTCACATCATAGTCACTTTGGAGAGCTCAAGGAAAACATAGAAACACAAAGGGTAGAAGAAGTTAAACATTCTCCCCCGGACAAGGCTTAAGATAGTCCTAGACTAAAATGCATGTTTGTGCTTTAACTGAAAGCAACTTGCTCTGACATATCTTAAAATATGTAATGTGCCATTGTTTTGTCTCAAGATGGACACCAGTAATGTTTTTATCTAGTCTACATTTATAAAAGATACTTAAACGCCCTAATTGAACTAAGGTCTAATCCTGGCTTAGTCTAAGCCCAGTCTGTGAAACCGGGCCTCTGTTTATTAATATCTGAATAAATAACATAATTTCAAACAATAGTGCTGTGGTATATGTTCACTAAAGGGAAAAATATTTGTGCAATTTTATTAAATATTTTAGGTAATCATTAATCATTATTCTTTGTACTTTGCTTTTGCTCTACAAGGGAATGTAATTGCATGTTCTCTCAAGCATACACTGATCTACTGAAGTGTTTTCTTAACCACAAGAATTAGCATAATCACATGCTCAATCCTGTTCTTGGAGATCTACCTTCCTGCAGAATGTAGATCCAAACCTTACTGAACACCCAAATGAGAATTTAAAACAGTGATTTTCAATCCAGGTACTCCATCAATGCACATTTTAGATGCACACCTTAACTGACACACTTGATATTAGTTGAGGCTCCAAGACCTGAACTGGATGTGCCAGATAGGAGATATCCAAACTGTGCTGTGCCAAGGTACTCCAGAACCAGAAGCAAAAACTTATATCTTACAACATCCTTAAATGTAAACCAGAATCATGCAGGCAAACATTGTTTAAAAAGATTATGTTGTAGATACTCCATGAAAGAGGTCCAAATGAGAAAAGACTCCAAATACCACATGATACCAATCAAAATCAACTGTTTGTCAGCCTCTCTGCGTAACTGTCGACAGTGAGCAATATTTTCAAGGCTAAAAACTAAATTTTTTTTTTTTTTTTTTTTTGAGAAGGAGACAATGAATCTTAATGATGACTACACAATGTTAGACTACAGTATGCTTTTTGGGGATCCTTAAAGCTTGGAGCAAAATCATATTGGTGTAATAGACGCAGTCAATTAAATTGTTTTAGAACACTATTGTTCAGTGATTTGTCCGTGGCTATCAATGCACACTCAAGGATGTATGGTCAATTTACCACAGAGAGTCATAAATATTTTCTAGCTATAATCCCCGGTAGAGTTATTCTCTCTCTCTTTCTGTCTTGTTCTATATAGATCTACTGTGTCCATCTCCAGTAGCTGCAGTAGTAATAGTGGCTCTGTCCAACTCTTCATTGCCTATACTGATGGATTCCCATATCAGAGGAGCGGCTGATCGATGCCCCCACATTCTTCATTTACCAGTGAGTGAGAGAGAGACAGAGTCCAAGCAATGTGTTTAACCTGGCCAATGCTCAGAGCTGAGATGGAGCCAGAATCTCTGGACATGGACCACTGGATCATTGGTTCTTGCTTAGAAGGTTGTTATTTAAATTGATCAAAGTGTACATATTCCATGAGTATCTTTATAACAAAACCTCAATGTGTAGCTTCTGAGAACAAAATCCACAAAAATCTAATTATGACCATATGGTACCTTAATTTTGGCTCAGGATGTAGGAGATACAAATTTGGTGCTTTCACTGTGACATTGTGGACCTTCCAAGCAGCTTATGGGCTGTTCTGAATGTACTTCTGGATCCAGAGGCATACCTGAGTTATATGAAAAAAATATTTTATGTTTATCAAATGCCAAAACAATCAAAACATTAGGTAATAGATGGAATCCAAATGTAATTATTAATACAGATATTTTAAAGCCATGCCAATATTTAATTTTCAATCTTTATTTTTTAAAAGAAAGCATACACATAAAGAGCACAAGGTTTATATTTTTTATTTACCTTGGTGACTAGAGTTGAGAAAATCTGCTTTTAGTCCAAATACACTGCACAAAGGGAATGTGATTAAGATGCTTTAAAAACTGTTATTTGGATAAGTTGCACTTGTAAGTGTACACTGGTTAAGTCATTAATAATTATGAAGACAGAAATAGTAAAACATTTCCATTTGAAAATAAACCCATTTTATTTGAGGCTATGGACATATTTAAAACAACCACGAAAATCATTTAGTGCCATCAACATTATAAAATCAATAGTCAAGGTCATGGTTGTCTGTTTTTTCATATAGCAACTCCACCCCTTTCTTACATCTCTGCACTAGTCAGCTAACACAAATAAATTGCATGGTGTGAACCCAAATATCTATTGTAACAACAGTACATTGCAAACATCCATCTGACCAGTTTTGTGTTCTTTTTTAAGTTATAATTATGTTTTGATAAGGATGGTACATCTATTCAGGTACATCAATTAAGTTGATTATTTTCTATTTATAAAATTACTTGTGAAATTCCTGTTGTTCACTCAAATTTTTCATTATGGTTCAAAAAGTTTAGGCTATTATTACAATTGTATTGTGATCACAATTAAGAATGCTGCTGAAGTTACTCTTCAATTTATTTTCTTATGCAGCTGCAAGAGTAAAGCTCAGCTGAAGTGTGCCCAAATCATGCGATATTGTCTAAAATAATTTAATAAGCACTTTGTTTTATGGGAGTGAGTTATTGTTTTATGATGACTCAGGGAGCCAATGGCTTTGCAGTGCTCTCCAGCTCTCTCCACACCTCGTTTTATTTTACAGCACTATGCTTTATTACTCGGCAACCATGCCGCCGAGCTGCACGGCAACCGTGCCAAACCCTGAGTTTTCCCATCATTTCCCAGTCCTCTATCAGAGAAATCTATAGCATTGTGAAATATCAAAATAACTTCATGCACGCTGAAGAATATCAATGTACGTATTGTAAAAATTTTCAGTTCAATGAATGTTCTCAAAAAACAAATCTTGAGAGTATTAAACTCCACTGGCAATTGCTAAAAAAGAGGATTATTTTACCTAAACTTTTAGAAAGTATGATGAGAGGTGAATGTAGCTGGTGAATGTAAAGATGTGTGTATGCAAGAACTGTATGTGTGATAGTGTAACCCTGGGAACAAGTGATGTGTTTTCATTACAGCTCTCTGGCCCTTTTACTTGTGTCCGATATGCTCCAACCCCCAACCCCCAGAAGGCAACAGGACAAGGCGCACACTGACAGGAGAATCATTGGCGCATGACAGGGGTGTCCTGGTTTTCCCCTTCTACACGCTAGCTGCTGTTAAAGATTCAAGACATGAGCTATGTGCACTGCTTGCTCAAGCTTTCATTAGATTGTATTAAGTTATACTGCATCACCATAATTAGATGGAATCAAGCAAGAATAAAAGATTTCAGCAAGCAGCACTGAGTCACATTGAAAACATAACAACTATATTGAATTGAATTCAACTGGCCACATTGAATTGGAATCTGACTGAATTGTAATTCAACATGGGTAATGCATTCTAGTAATGTATTCTAATGCACCCCATGGTCAAAACGTTAATTAAAGGGTTAGTTCACCCAAAAATGAAAAGTCTGTAATTTATTACTTACCCTCACGCCGTTCCACACCCGTAAGACCTTCGTTAATCTTCGGAACACAGATTAAGATATTTTAGTTGAAATCCGATGGCTCCATGAGGCCTTCATAGGGAGTAATGATATTTCCTCTCTCAAGATCCATAAAGGTACTAAAAACATATATAAATCGGTTCATGCGAGTACAGTGGTTCAATATTAATATTATAAAGCGACGAGAATATTTTTGGTGCGCCAAAAAAAAAAAAAAAAAGACTTATTTAGTGATGGCCAATTTCAAAACACTGCTTCATGAAGCATCAGAGCACAATGAATCAGTGTATCGAATCATGATTCAGATCGTGCATCAAACTGAAGTCACGTGATTTTGGCGCTCCGAACAGCAGATTCGAAACACTGATTCATTTATGATCCGAAGCTTCCTGAAGCAGTGTTTTGAAACTAAATCACTTTTTTTTTTAAATATTTTCTCATCGCTTTATAATATTATTATTGAACCACTGTACTCACATGAACCGATTTAAATATGTTTTTAGTACCTTTATGGATCTTGAGAGAGGAAGTGTCATTGCTCCCTATGAAGGCCTCACGGAGCCATCGGATTTCAACTAAAATATCTTAATTTGTGTTCCAAAGATGAACGAAGGTCTTACGGGTGTGGAACGGCGCGAGGGTAAGTAATATATGACAGAATTTTCATTTTTGGGTGAACCAACCCTTTAAATATGATGAAATATATAAACTAAACGCAAATTTCTGTAGGTAACATTTTGAATCTATCTAGATAGATGCTTTTCAACTTTTGTCAAAAAAAGTTTTCAAAGTTTGTCAGGACAATTTCAGTTTTCTGTTAAAATAGCGCACAACCCTTAAAGGTGCTAACTTTAGCCTGCTAGCATTGAAAGCATACGGTCCCACCCTCCCTGAAAATCGCAGTCCAAAGCCACACATCCTCCAAAACACATGCACACACAGACACAGACACAGCTGCTCTCGGTAAAGCGTAACAAGAGACGGCGATAAACTACCTAATGTCTCAAAGCACAAAACATTACAATAATAATGAACGTAAACAACTTAGAGAGCTTGTACGTGACTGCTGCAGATTCATTTCTGGGTTGATACTGTTGACATGGAAAACATAATTCCAAGTCTGAGGACATGAACAGCTCCAGTTAGAACGTCATGGGTTGCCATCTCTTAGTTACAGTAGTTATGGCGTGTCGTGAATGCAGCATAAGTTTGTTGTTTTGATTCGGTGGGAACTGTAAAAGGTGGCTGCTGTTTGCTTGCGGAGTTCGTGACTGAGGTCTGTCTGTATAAACTCTGTATAAACGCATAGCATGAAAAGTGCTGATGACGTATGATGTCTGCGTGTACAGAGTGCGTGAGGGTATGTAAAAACATGTCGACAGGGAGGTAGGACATTGTATTATTTAATTTGGACTGAATATAAAGATTGGATGAACATTTTAGGGTCCTTCCACAGACCAAAAAATATGTATAAAAATACGTTTAGACCGTTTAACATAGCGATTGCTATCAGGGTATTAGGATACTTTCAACCACTAGGCTATAACAAAAAATGTTTCTAGAGAATCACCTATTGCAACTTTAATGATACAAATAGTTTTAGCAGCATTCATTCTATAGCAGCATGATGATAACTTTCTAGGTTAAATCTTTGCCATTAGTTATGGGGTGACATGTCATAATTTTGTTATTTCAGTGACACTATGAAAGAATGTTCTTAATGGCAGCCATTGTAAGTCCACAAGATCGCAAGTGCACAATAAGCATGCCATTTGGGACAGTGACTGACTTAAGTTTGAATGGAGTAAGAATATATTTTTGAAAAGGAGAATAGGAAAGAAAGGATGAAAGAAAAAGGGATGGAAGCACAGAAGTTGGATCTAAGTTTCAAACTTTAATTGACAACTTTAAAGATAACTCATTGTTTGTGTTTGAGCCACTCACTTTGAGTGTAGGAGTCAAGCACATTAAATCATGCACATACAAACTTCAATACACACTCTGGCGTCTCTGTGTTGTGACTCATTCATAGGAAATGCACGGCTTTAAGCTCAACCAGATAAAGTATATTGAAGATAGGCTTTGTGTGTAGCCCGTATGCGTGTTTGGTTTTTATGGTGATGTTCTGTTTGTGCTAGTTGTCTGTAGCTAAGCTGAACAAGCTCTTAACTCTGAACAGGTTAATGGAACTTTTATGGGTCTCTCTTACAATCAGTTGACCTCTTGAATTTCTCTCTGTCTATTTTACTCTCTATTCTGTCTCCCTTTCACCTACTGGAAAATGTTGTTTCAAAAACTGCAAGATCATCCTCTTTTCAAATAGTACATCCAGGGTCTGTAAACCCGCAAGCAGGTTTACAGTTCCCTTAGATGCACAAAATTCATAAATAACAGCATGTAATACTGGGAACAATAAGGTACATGGGTATAAATGGCTGACCTCCACTTTGATGTATTTTGCAGATTTTGAAAGTGTCGACTGTATCAGATTTATTAGCAACAGTTGAAAAAAAAAACCTACTAAATATGAGCTCCAATCTCTCTTTCTCTTACCATTTCACTCTATTGTCATTCCCTGTTCTCTGAATGCCCTGTCCAGTACTCAGACACACACTTACACACAGGTGATAAAGGTGGGTGAGAGATAGCCTTGTAAAAGTCTTATCTCATCACAGTCACTTTTATTCATGTCCATCATCAGAGTGTCAATAGTAATCATGGACCAGTCAGAAACAGTGTGATGGAGCTCCAACCATGGAAGGACACACACACACACACACACACACACACACACACACACACACACACACACACACACACACACACACACACACACACACACACACACACACACACACACACACACACACACACACACACACACACACACACACACACACACACACACATTCAAGTTAACACAAACAAATTCAAAGTGGAATACATTAAATATGTATTAAGTTTATGCTTGTCATGCATTTGAAAATGAGAATGCAATAAGTCTAAAATGGTAACTTAGCATATAAATTTGCTGTATGATTTGAACATACACACACCTTTCCTCTCCTCACTTCATAAAAGAAATCAATATGGGCTGCCCTATAGGTTGTGTGTCTTCCTTTCTCTCCTCCTCCTCCTCATTCTCATTTCCCTCGCATCCCTCTTTTCTCCTCTCCTCTTGCAATTTATGCTCACTGTTAAGTAGTAACTCCTGCACAGTAGAAATGATGATGATGATGATGTGAAATAAAATACAGCTATGCTGCCTCCCTTCTCTCTATGCTGCAGACTAGACATGACTCTTAAAAGATAATAATCAATATTGATTTTTAGTGAGTGAGAGGGAATGAATGGGGGAATAATAGAGGAGAGCGATGGAGAAGGAATGGATGCATGAAGAGGTAGAGGTAGAAAAGGAAAAAAGTGTGCATGTTGGGGTGGTAAAGGCAGGAGGGGGAGAGAAAGAGAGAGAGGGTTGAATGGACTCCTCTCCATTTGAAGCTTGACAGAATCAATGAGCTTTAGAGGATAGATAGAGCCTCAAAGTCCTCTGTTGTAGTGTGTGTGTGTGTGTGTGTGTGTGTGTGTGTGTGTGTGTGTCCACTTACTTTGCACTATAAGCGGACAGCCATGGTTACATGAAACTCATGATGTAGGCTCAAAGTAGAAGCCTTATTTGTGTGCACACATATGTAATCCTATTTATTATTTTATTTTTATGTCAATTTATTCTTTTACATTAATTTAAGTTGTTTGTTAACTTTTGCCAGATCGGGCAACACTGGAGTGTATTATGATTAGCCATTCACACTAATAGCAGTTTGCTCACTAAATCTGGTTACATGAGCCACCGTGGACTCAGGAGAGATTTCTGTAAACTGTATGTAAATGAGCAGCGACCACCAATGGGAGTGTAGACAGTGATTCAATGCCTGAATGCGATTCGAAACAGCGGCAACAATGTACCGATTTCGGTATGTAAGGTTTTCTGCCATTGTGGTGTGTTTCCAATTACAATGTGTGATACAAGATTTTTTTAAGGTTGATGTGCCTTTAAAACCTCGACGTAAACATGCTTTTCGCATTTAAAATGAGTAACAGCATACTCACTCACTGTGGGAAAGTTTACTGGCAAGTTCAGAATAGCTGCCCCCAATGCTTCCATACTCTTTGGCAAACGATAGGATCGGGGAGAGTTTAAAAATTCTTTTATTAACCTTATGAAGAGCTGCATGTGCTTAGTACTCAGAAATATAAATAAATATAAATCAACTTTCTCAGAGTACTTTTTCAGATTAACTCAGCATTTCTCAAAGTGTGGGGCGCACCCCACTGGTGGGGAATAGAGAGATGACAGGAGGGGCGCGAGAGGAACGAGAGGAAACGAGAGAAAATTTGGTCATTTTTGTGCCCATCTCTTTTAACCTTTTGAATCCTGTCCCAGATATGGGATTTTTATTTCTGTGCCCCTGAGAGTACGGTCCCACATATGGGATTTATACCGTTCAGTAACGTCACTTAACTGCCAGATTCAAACTGTGCTTTTTCGCGCTTTGGCTGGCGCTGAGCCAGAGACGGACGCGTTCAGCAGCGCTTGTCATTTGTCACAACTATGCAGTGTTTTTAACAACATAATGTTTATTTTAGGTGTCAGACATTTAAATATACATAAGTACTAGTAAAACCATACATTTAGAGTTTGTAAAGTAACGTTACATAGCCTACTGATGTCTAGGAAGCAGTAGTAACAATCAATTCAAATATAATTTGCCTACGTGTTTTATTCATATCAGACACACATAGTATAAGTAACTATAAAGTTTACTCTATTTTCTCCAAAGTCCCTTTAAGACAAGTCATTTCACTCGGCGGCCATCTTTGAAACGCCTCTCGGGCATCCTGGGCATCATGCAGCTCCTATCTCTTTGAATGGGGAAACATCAGATTCTCCAAAACTGTTCGTCAACCTTACGATTAAATTTGATATTTGAAGTCACCAATGAAATCTAACAACAACCGACTCATAAATTTAGCTTCTAAACGCTCGAATCATGACTATATGACTATAAAAAACTATATATATTTTTTGTTTCAGGCTGGGTCAAGCTAATGCGCATGCGCAGACCTAAATGCGCGTCTCTTCGGAGGCGCGCGTCTGACTGTTTCTATAGAAACCGGTGATTCTAACGGCCGCTGAAGTGACGCGATGACTTTACCAGTCGGCGATTGGCTCTTGGCTTTAGAAAGCGGGACTTATTCCGCCATATTGCGCGTTACACTTTCTCCCATTCAAAACAATAGGAGTGTGTTATTCTATAGTCTTTGTTTTCTCCCAGATTAGCCTACCGGCCACTTACTAACATGGATTTCGGGAGAAATTGATGAATTGACGTGCTATAAATCCGACTGACAGGGTTCGCTGAACAGCTGCGCAAACAAACATGACGACGCCAATCTCGCGTTATAGATCAAGATCATTTATTAACGTTTTAACGTTTAAAACAAACTCACTTAAAACAAAATCGGAATATCAGATAGTTGATGACATGGTAATCAAGTTTGTGAATATTCTGAAAAAAAGGAGAAACAAAATAAAAGTGTTAGTGTGTGTGACCTGACAAGCATGGAAATAATAAAACCCTCAAATAATATTTAATTTATAATTTATATATAATAAATAAAGTTTTTAATGCTGTTATTTGATGTAATGTTTTAAAATGTAATGATAATAAAATAAATTATTACATTTTAAATGTATTAAACTTAAAGTCTAGTTTATTAACATTTTGTTGGGGCGATTGGGGACAGGTGGGGCTCGGAACCCTTCCCTACCTCCAAAGTGGGGAATGGCAGAAAAAGTTTGAGAAACACTGGATTAACTCATCGTAACTTAAACACCAGCTTGACAATATTACGTTAGTTAAGAGTGTCAATTCTACAGCCTTCTTACCTTTGACTGGGCAGGGCAGGTTTCTGTATACCGAACAAGCATCGTTGAGGTGTAAATGTAGACGGCCATTTTTCGAGTGTCCTGTGCCCAAGATATTATGGTGTCCCAATAATTAGAAATGGCCAAATTGTTACCCCCAGTAGTTCAATATTATAAAGATGGTGGCGCGCTTGTTTCTCTGGCGCAAAAGGTCTATAATGACAGAAATTTCATTTTTGGGTGAATTAACCCTTTAAGCCTTTATCACAATATATTAATGACATCCATCACAGATGAACCACTTAAAAGTAGTTGCATCCCTTAGTGTATGTACACTGAAAACCACTAAAACCTCTTAAAATAAATGTTGTGATGGTATTTCCACCAAGAGATGCATCAATTTTTGGTCAGGATCTTGTATTGACAATGGAAGAGGTGAGCACTCTGTAAAGTCTACTCCAGCACATCCCAAAAACTTTCAATGAATTTAAGGTCTGGACTCAGAGGTGCCAATTCATGTGTGAAAATGATTCTTCATGCAATTTGAGCCTGATGAATCTTGGCTTTGTCATCCTGTAATATGGCCATGACACGTCTTTCTACATGGTAGTTAAAGAAGTGAAAATCTACACACTACATTAGGGTAAAAAGAATTGTTCCCAAACATATAACATGCTAGAAACATAATAATCACAGTAATAATGATCCAGTAATAGTATTTAAATGCAAAAAGACCTTTTTTTTTTTTTGGTGGGCACTGTATATTTGCTTGTTTGTATTTATTTGGTATTTATTTGTATTTATGAGGGATCTGACTGTTTAAAAAAAATGTTTGTAGTTTATTGTGCTGTTTTGTGCCTATTCAAATAAAAGCACTTAAAGGTGCAATAGGTGATTCTCTACAGAAACACGTTTTGTTATACTGGTTGAAAAGTACCAGCTCTCTAAGTTGTTTGTTTTATTGTAATGTTCATGTTGTAATGTTCAGCCGGCTAACATTAGCATTTCCCAGATTACCAACTTCACCTTTAATGTGACCCTACACTGAATGTTTCACCTGTTGTTCTTTACATAGCTAGCCTGCACCTTTTTTGTTTTTTAATATGTATGGTATACTGGAAAACAATGATAAGTATTTCAAAAGTTTTAAAGGCTTTTATTGGAAAAACGTTCAATATATGCAAAGCGTCAATATTTATAGTGTTGACCCTTCATGACCTCTGCAATTCGCTCTGGCATGCTGGATATCAGCTTCTGGGCCAAATCCTGACTGATCTTGATCCATTCTGGCCTTATTAGTGCTCTGAATTGATCATAATTTGTGGCCTTCTGGTTGTCCACTTGCCTTTTGAGGATTGACCACAGTTTCTCTATGGGATTAAGATCTGGGGAGTTGCCTGACCACAGATCCAAAATTTCAAATTTTCAATGTAATGATCTCAGAGCCACCTGCTGCCAATATTGAGCAAACTGTGCACTGATGGTGACACAATTTTGTAGCTGACTCTTCAGAAGGAGATGGTCCAGGAGCTTGCTGGACACTCTTAGATGTCCTAAAGCCTTTTCCACTGCACCTGAACCTCTCCTTGATGATCTGGTAATTGGTTTGCAGTTTCCTTGCATGTGTAGCCCCTGCAGTTCAAACCGTTCGCTCTAAGCAGGACTCGAACCCGGGTCCGCTAGCATGGAAGTTGGGCGCTTTAACAAGGAGGCTAAAGACTGTAGTCACTAGCGTCATTCCCTAGAGCGCCTCTTGAGTTCAGGGGAGTGAGGTTTACATGCACAGATCTTACTAGACTATGTCTGTTACACATACATGCCATTTTGTGGCAAAACGATGATGGCTGCACATCTTTCTTTGGTGGTTACCATCGCTAACACATAAACATAATGACTAAGCACTTCTTCTCTCCTTTTATAGCAATCAGTCTGTTTTTATATTCCAATCAGAATGATGTTGCTTTCTGCTTTCTGAGCTTTTTGCAATTATTTAAAATGAATCTGATCAATGTAGATATTGAAGAAGTATCTTTTATTTTAAGCCTTCAATGTAGATATTGAAGAAATCTTCTGAGCATAAGCCTATTAGTTTCAATATCTTTCTATTCCTCTATTGTACCGTGTGTCTGTAGTCTGGCAAGTTTGCTTTTTTAACTCACTTGCAGCTGGAAAATTCTCAGATGCCTATTTTCACAAGTAAGGTGTACATTTTCAAAACTCTTAGTACAAAACTCCAAACTAATCAGTCTTGTAACACAGCTCATCTTTCAAAATCTGATCTCATGCCTTTATTCTACAAACCCAATTCCAAAAAAGTTGGGACACTGTACAAATTGTGAATAAAAACAGAATGCAATGATGTGGAAGTTTCAAATTTCAATATTTTATTCAGAATACAACATAGATGACATATCAAATGTTTAAGCTGAGATAATGTATCATTTTAAGGGAAACATAAGTTGATTTTAAATTTCATGGCATCAACGCATCTCAAAAAAGTTGGGACAAGGCCATGTTTACCACTGTGTGGCATCCCCTCTTCTTTTTATAACAATCTGCAAACATCTGGGGACTGAGGAGACAAGTTGCTCAAGTTTAGGAATAGGAATGTTGTCCCATTCTTGTCTAATACAGGCTTCTAGTTGCTCAACTGTCTTAGGTCTTCTTTGTCGCATCTTCCTCTTTATGATGCACCAAATGTTTTCTATGGATGAAAGATCTGGACTGCAGCCTGGCCATTTCAGTACCCGGATCCTTCTTCTACACAGCCATGATGTTGTAATTGATGCAGTATGTGGTCTGGCATTGTCATGTTGGAAAATGCAAGGTCTTCCCTGAAAGAGACGACGTCTGGATGGGAGCATATGTTGTTCTAGAACTTGGATATACCATTCAGCATTGATGGTGCCTTTCCAGATGTGTGAGCTGCCCATGCCACACACGCTCATGCAACCCCATACCATCAGAGATGCAGGCTTCTGAACTGAGCGCTGATAACAACTTGGGTTGTCTTTGTCCTCTTTAGTCCGGATGACATGGTGTCCCAGTTTTCCAAAAAGAACTTCAAATTTTGATTCGTCTGACCACAAAACAGTTTTCCACTTTGACACAGTCCATTTTAAATGAGCCTTGGCCAAGAGAAAACGCCTGTGCTTCTGGATCATGTTAGATATGATAGTGTGACAACATAGTGTGACAACTTTTCTGGATATTTGCCCATTTTTGTTTTCTGCATGTATTTTGGATTTTACTCATATTGTATCAGTGTTACTGAGGAAGAGACAGGAGTCAGAGTTGGAGGTAGCAGAGCTGATGATTCCAGGTCAAAAAAATCTTCTTTAGTTCTTCTTAAGATAATCTTAAGAACATTTAAGTGTACTCAACTGTGTTATTTTGAGACACCCTGAAAAATGAACTAAAATAGGATTTTATCATATTATCTCTGTATTATAAAAAATGTATTTAGTTACCACTTGTAGCACACTATGGGTTCAAGTGTACTATAAGTGGCAACTAAATACATTTTTTAAATACAGAGACAGTATATTAAAAGCACATTTTAGTTCATATTTCATGGTATCTCAAAATAGCACAGTTGAGTACACTTAGATGTTCTTAAGATTATCTTAAGAAGTACTTAAGAAGATTTTATAGTATATTAAGTACAAAATTAGTGCGCGAAAATAGAGCACTTTAAGTACATTTTATAGAAATGTACTTTTTTTTCACCTGGAATGTTCTCTTTGGGAGTGACAAAGTTGGACAGAATTAGGAACAAGTACATCAGAGGGACACCTCATGTTGGACGTTTGGGGGACAAAGTTAGAGAGGCCAGATTAAGATGGTTTGGACATGTTCAGAGGAGGGAGAGTGATTATATTGGTAGGAGAATATTGGACATGGAGCTGCGAGGCAGGAGGCAAAGAGGAAGGCCAAAGAGGAGGTATATGGATGAGGATATGAAGCTAGTGGATACAAATATTGAGGATGCAGAAGATAGGGATAGGTGGAGAGAGATGATTTGTTGTGGCGACCCCTGAAGGGAGAAGCCGAAAGAAGACTCTTCATGTGTCATAAATTGCAGATATAGAAATTCTGCATCAGATATTACAAATGCAATATAGAAGCACAGAATTTCCAGTGTGTGTGAATGTGAACAGTTTGTTAAAAATGAACTTAGCTAATAATCATGAGAGATAGGATATTTCATACTTGATTTTAAAATGTTTCTGTGCAAGGAAATAGTTTTGCATGTATTTGTGTACGTTGTGTGTGTGCGTTCGAAAGGCATGAGAGGGCAACCCCAATGTCCATTTATTCTCTTTACCCTCTGACAACCACAGAGGAATTCACTGGCCTTTTCTGTTCCAATCAAACCAATTCTATCTATATTTACTCCATCTGCCCAGCCCAATGCTTCACTGAGCTGTATATGTGTGTGTGTAAGTGTGTGCAGCAGCTTTAATGGCACAGGGTCTCGCTGATAGATGAAGATTTAGCTCAGTGGATGAGAGCGCCGGATTAGTGATGACATCGCGACTATGCTATCCCATCATTCCCTGTCCAGCACCGTATCCCAGAAGCCCCTGGCCAGTTCCACCCCATCGAGAGGGCATGATGGGGTGATGAATGATTGGAGCTTTGGGAGAAGGGAGAGAAAACGATAGATACATTGTGACCACCTTTGTCCTCCATATCTTTTCTCTCCGTTATTCAAAACACGCATGCTCACTATTGCTTTTGTATAGACGCAAACAAATACATGCACAGAGTTAAAAGCTTTTCATTGGCTATCCCTGCTGAAGAACACTGGCTAATTCCTGGGTCTATTATCCACAGGCCCCTCCCATCTCTAAATGAACCAATTATTGGTGTTTATGTGTTTGTGTTGCTGTGATGAGGCTGAGTTGTCTGAGAAACACTGCAAAGCTGAACAGCTAATCAATGGTGCTTTAGTGCTAAATCACTTTCTCTCTCTTGCACACATTTTTCTACCATCTTTTCTACACCAACACCCTCTCTCAGTCTCTCTATCTCTTGCCTTCTTACCTCGTTCAATTAACAGAGGCATGGATGAACTGCCAAGTCAATTGACCATGAAGCAAACATCAAGTGCAGCAGCAGTGATATTGGAAACAGTTGTTCTTTCATTACGACATGATGGCTTTAAGAGCTTTATCTCCATAACGTGAATTCCGCTGTTAAAGTGACATGCTTAGGTGTATTGATTACGCTGTTATATTGCCTAATTTATACAACTTGATTGCCCTGGTTCATCCAACCCAATTAGTGTTGCCAAACAAGCCCTGAAGCAGTGTTTAGAGGCTGTCAAAGTAAATTCCGAAACATAAAGAGGAGAAAAATGAAGCAAATATTGTCAGAAAGAAAGCCCACTAGGGTACTACAACTGACATGAGGTATGATTTGGAACAAGAAAGCATTTGTGAGAGCATTTTAGTGTCAGATATGCTTGCTTCTGAAGGTCCAGGTACCACATTAATGTACACACAGCTGCGCACAATTAAAAAAAATTGATATTTCCACACAAAAGCACAGGGAAATTTTAATAAACCTGTCAGAGTAATAAGTTGCACTATAAAATTTGGCTGGGAAGTACTGGCTAGCAGCAGACTGCTGTTAGCCTAGCCTGTGCTAACATAAATAAATGTATCATATCCACCCCGTGGGGTACAGTGTGCCATAAGCCCTTACACTACTGTCATCATTTACCAGGCCAATCGTCATGGGAACAGGCTGGCGATGGATTCTGATCACTACGGGAACCAGCATGTGATGGATTCTGATTGGGTCGATGATCACTCTTCCAATAAGAGTAATTAATATAATGAAGACCCTCCGAACACGTGCAAGAGCGGGTGATGAATATCGGTGCCCGTCGCTCATTACTCATATATGACATCATACAGAGAGAGAGCAAGGGAAAAAACATTCACACAATACACAAAACAAGCAGAGGCTCAGAAAAAAATTGCTCAGGAAAGGCACAGTATATTTATAATACACCAAATTAAAAGAAAAAAGAAAAAACTCCCTGTAAATTTGAGAACCATTATTATATTATATTATATTATATTATATTATATTATATTATATTATATTATATTATATTATATTATATTATATTATATTATATTATATAGCATTTACACTTCTTTGGAGATGCCACCGCTGTGTTCACAAGACGCATTGGGAAGCACCAAATGATGCACAGTGTCTGATATTACAGATTGCCCTTTCAAGACACTGGAAATGAATCAAGGGCCCTTGATATACTAGCTTGAACACCCCTCCCCACCTCCCACCCCTAGGGCACTTACGCATACATCTCTCTATCTGTAAAAGCCGCAGTTCCAGTTATTAGAGTATGATAATGAACACAGTGGAATGAACTGAGGGCTCACCACAGAGGAATCTAAATGAGTCTACATACATACACTCACTGGGGAAAGGGCAATTAGTGTAGGCCTTTCTACCTGACCCCCATAACACACAAACACACACACACACAAGAAGACAGAGAGGGACCTCCCACTGCACAACATGAGTACATATGCAGATATGTCGTGGGATGTGACTAATTGGCTAATCTAGTGCCTCTCACACACTTAATCATCTTAAGCACTTTTAAAGGGCTGGGCAACAGGAATGTAATGAGAGAAAACCGCAGACTCCCAGTGGTGCAGAATGTCTCATCTTCTTTCGTTCTGCACTCTCTCTATTTTTCATCGCTTTTTTTCCACCATTAATCAGCGATTCTTAAATGCAATCTTTAATCTGCAATTGTTTCCCATCTGTACATTTCTGACAGGCTTCCTGTTGTATACTGTTTAAGTACTCCTCTTGTACATTCTTTAAAAGGTATTCTTAGAAGATGATCCACAGGCCTATCTGTGGCATTGTTGTTTTCTTTGTATTTCATTTCTTTACTGAGCTGGAGAGATACAGGAATACACCTTCCACAAAACTATACAGTATTAAATAGTGTGGAATTTTAAGGCAGAGACTCACAAATAAAGGGGGAAAGTATTGAAATGAATATATATATAAAATATTTAAATTGTTCATTATCTGCTACATTGATTTTTTTTTTTTTTTTGCTATATGTATGTACGTATGTATAGAGCAAAAAAACAAAAAGGTAAAAACATCAAAACTGAATGTTTATCATTTCAAACTATTCTTACTGATGCTTCCAAGACGTGATTCTCACAATTTTTGCTATACATCTGGATAATGTTATTAGTGACATAAACCCCCGGTTTCACAGACAAGGTTTAAGATACTCCTAGACTAAAATGCATGATTGAGCTGTTTGAACTGAAAATAACGTGTACTGACAGATCTTAAAATATGTCATTGCAATTGTTTTGTCTCAAGATGCACACCAGTAATGTTTTTTTTCTAGTGAACATTTATGAAAGCTAATTAAATGCCCCAAATGAACCAAGGCCTAATCATGTGAAAACCTGTGAAACCAGGCCAAAGTGTTTACATTAGCCTAATTTGCAAAATCAACAGTGTTCAATGTTTAATTCATAACAGATGAACCAAATGTTTAAGTGTGCAAGTAAAAAAAAAAGTAACACAAAATTGACTCTTAAAACGGTCCTGAAACCCTAACCCTAAATTAAACAATACTTGTGTAAGTGTACCTTTGAAGAGGCAGCAACTGTACGACATGTACAGTGCTCAGCGTAAATGAGTACACCCCCTTTGAAAAGTAACATTTTAAACAATATATCAATGAAAAAAAAAACAATTTCTAAAATGTTGACAAGACTAAGTTTTATATAACATCTGTTTAACTTATAACATGAAAGTAAGGTTAATAATATAACTTAGAGAACAACATTTTCAGTTTTACTCAAATTAGGGTGATGCAAAAATGAGTACACCCCACTGAAAGTCTCTGGAACAAAGCTAAATTTTAGACTACGAATGTCTAATTTAACAAGAATTCAACCACAGGTGAGTCTAATTATTCATTACACAGGTGTCCAGCAGACAGTTGACTATAAAAGGGTGTTAAAATACCTTCCCATTTCATGCTGTCAGCAATGGCACCACATGGAAGAGAAGAAAAAAAGAACAAGAAAAAAAAATAATTTCTTTACACCAGAAAGGTGATGACTACAAGATCAGCAAAGCTTTACTTATCAGTCAGAATACTGTAGCAAAAGTGATACAGAAAAAAAGCTGGAACTGCAACCATATCACAGAGACGTCCAGGCCATCCACAGAAGTTAACACCTCGACAGGAGCGTGTTCTGATGAGAAGGGTTGAAGAAAATTAGCATGCAAGTTCACTGCAGTTATCTAAAGAAGTAGAAATCCAAACTGGGGTGACTATTTCCCATGACACAATACAGCGTACACTGCAGAGGAATGGCATGCATGGGTTCCGTCCACAAAAGAAGCCTCTCCTAAAGCCCAGTAAAAAAGCCCGCCAAGGGTTTGCCATGCTGACAAAGATGAAGACTACTGGGACTCTATACTCTGGAGTGATGGGACCAAGATAAATGTTTTTGAAACTGATGGCTTCAAAACTGTATGCAAAGGTGAAGAATACAAAGAAAAATGCATGGTGCCTACAGTGAAACATGGTGGTGGCAGTGTCCTTATGTGGGGCTGCATGAGTGCTGCTGGTGTCGGGGAGCTGCATTTCATTGATGGCATCATGAATTCACAGATGTACTGCTCCATATTGAAAGAGAAGATGCTACCATCACTCTGTGCGTTTGGTCGTTGTGCACTTTTCCAACATGACAATGATCCTAAACACACATCTAAGGCAACTGTTGGATTTCTGAAGAAGAACAGGGTTCAAGTGATTCCTATGGGGAATTCTGAAGAGACAATTTGAGCATCACTCTCCATCCTGCATCCAGTCTCTAAAAGAGGTCATTCTTGAAGAATGGAAAAAGATAGATGTTGCAAAATGTCACCAACTTGCTCATTCCATGTCTAGAAAAATCATGCAATCATACATTAAAAATCATGGAGGCCATACGAAGTACTATATGTAGTAATTTTTGTTATGGGGTGTACTCATTTTTGCATCATCATAATTTGAGTAAAACTGAAAAATGTGTAATATAAGTTATATTATTAACCTTACTTACATACAACATTTTGGTCAACAATTGTTTTTGTGTTCATTGAGATATTGCTTAAAATGTTACTTTTCAAAGGGGGTGTACTCATTTATGCTGAGCACTGTATAAGCGTTGAGCTCAAAGTTTTTTTTTTTGTTTTTTTAAAAAAACACTCTCATGCTCAGCAATAAATTGCTCTTTTCATTTTTTAATACATTTACATTTATTACTTTGATGGCAAAGCTTTTCCTCAGACATTACTCCAGTCTTCTGTGTCACATGACCCTTCTAAAGTCATTCTAATGCTGATTTGCTGCTCAAGAAACATTTCTTGCTAGAATCAATGATGAAAACAGTTGTGCTGTAACACTTTATTTCAATGGTCTACTCAAGTACGTCAACTAACTCTCAGTAGAGTATTAGACTGCCAGCTTAATATCTGCAGCAGTTTACAGTGATGTTCCCCCAACAGACATTCTACTGACTATATAACTTTGCAACTTTTTATACTAACCCTAACCTAATCGTCTACTATTCTAATGAGAGTTAGTTGATGTATGCAGTTGCAAAGTTACTTAGAGGGTTAGTTCACCCAAAAATGAAATTTCTATCATTAGGTACTCACTCTCATGTCGTCCCAAACCTCACCTTTGTCTTTGGAACACAAATTATGACATTTTTGATGAATTTCGAGGGTGTCTGATCCACAAATAGTCAGCAACGACATCACACCTGTTGAGGTCCAGAAAGGTACAAAAGACATCGTTAAAACTGGTGACACGACTACAGTGGTTCATCTTTAATATATATTTTCTATTTTTGTTGCAGAGCTTCAGTGTTTACGTCTGAATGGCGGCTCAGTATTCTGGTCACATGAGCAGCACGGACCATGGGACAGATGAATTTGTTGAATAAAGTTATTTTTGTTTTGTTTTTGTGCACAAAATGTATTCTTGTCGCTTCTTAACATTAAGGTTGAACCACTGTAGTCACCTCGTTGGTTTAACGTCTTTGGTACCTTTCTGGGGCTCAAAAGGTGCAAGTTTGTTGCTGCTTATATGTGGATCAGATACCCTCAGATTTCATCAAAAATATCTTAATTTGTGTTCCAAAGACAATTGGTCTTACGGGTTTGGGACGACATGAGGGTGAGTACTTAATGACAGAAATTTCATTTTTGGGTGAACTAACCCTTTAATATTTTTGTGGAAACCATGAACCATTTTTCATCTTTGATGCATATGAACAGGATTTTTTGAAAGAACAATCTTTACTATCACTTTTGATCAATTAAATGCATCCTTGTGGAATAAAAGTGATATTTTCTTTAAAAAAAGGCAAAAAACAAAAAACAAACAAACTTTTGAACAGTTCATATCAACAGACCCTTTAAATTTGCATGTCTAAAACTGGCTGGGTGGGTTGAGATGCTTAAGATAGTTATGATCTCTGCAGTGGATGTGAGACCAGGCCCGTCTAAAGAGTCTGCATGTCCATGTGTGTGTGAATGCACAGACGTCAGTGTGGGCCGGTTTTACCACTGCTCTCTTTACAGCTCCTTTCATGTCCTGTTAATGAGAAAACCACAGCACCCAGCATTCCCCTTGTAAACGAGGTCAAATTAAAACCCAAATATGAATCACACTCAACATGGCTGACACTCAAAAGTTGTAGATTTTCAGAGGTCAGACTGGACAGCACATCGTCTGGGCAGTTAATGACACCCATTCATGGCATGTCTGAATTATTGCTGCAACTTACCAAAGTTCTCTTTCTTAGTTCAGTTATATCTTTTACATAATACAGCATAAAAAAACTTGAAAAACTCCATATAACT
Organism: Chanodichthys erythropterus; assembly: GCF_024489055.1. Lineage (NCBI taxonomy): Eukaryota > Metazoa > Chordata > Actinopteri > Cypriniformes > Xenocyprididae > Chanodichthys > Chanodichthys erythropterus. Next base: position 1,290,950 of record NC_090235.1, on the reverse strand, counting down.
TGTATTTAAGATAAATACAAGTTATATGGATCTATTTGAAACTATTCCTGATGATTTTAGATAGTGTTTTAAAAGTATATGACATAAAATAAAATGTACTACCATTCAAATTTTTGGGGTCAATGCAGTTGTTTTGTTTTTTTAAATTAATAAATTAAAAAATAAATTAATATTATTCAAAATGGAACTTACTAATCATCAAAAATTGTATCACAGTTTCCACAAAAATATAGTTTTTAACATTGATGATAAGCATCAAATCAGCATATTAGAATGATTTCTCATTTAACACTGAAGACCAGCAATCAATGGCTGCTGAAAAATTCAGCTTTACCATCGCAGAAATATATATATATATATATTTTTTAATATCTTAAAATAGGAAAGTTATTTTAAATTGTAATAGTATTTCATAATAATATTGTTTTTACTGTATTTTTGATCAAATAAATGCAGCCTTGATGAGCATAAGACACTAAACATTTAAACGGGCTATATGTATAATTCAGAAACCCTCGTTATTGGTGACACTGGTGGCTGTTAAGTGAACTGCAGCAAGCAACTTATTGCTCATGCTAGCATTAGCGCACAGTGCACAAATAACTCACAAGAGGCAGGATGGGATTCAATGCCTTGATATACTCATGGCAAAGGGTTTTTTTTGTTATTTGCTTAGCAGTAAAAAAAGAAATACCTTTGCAGCGATATTCTGCTAATGAACATCTGACACCGTCAACACTGCTGAGAGAGACGTTTAGATAATGAATATGTAAGTATGTGCTGCGCACTTTCCTCTCAATAACAAAATAAACGCACAACAAAAATGACAGTGGTGAGAAAACAGCAGTTAAGAAAGCATCCTGCATCTGATTATTGCAATGTGGGTATGTTTGCACCAGCTCTGCAATTCACAGACAGAAGAGGTAATAAAAATGATATGATTATGATACTTAAAAAGTATGCTTAAGGCTATACACCAGGGTGTCTAACCTTGGTCCTGGAGCCTATAAAGCCGGTTTAGGTGGATAGCCATGTATGTTTCAGATTAGTTTGTGCCAACCCTGGGTCTCTGAGTAAAAGATCTCTAACTGAAATTGAAGCAATCAGCTGTGAGCAATGTGACACATCTCTGAAAAAATAAAGTCACTCCCCCAGTTTCTCATGCTCCAAATTAAAGGTCATTACATAGTAAAATATTTTTAAATATAAAATTGTCTGGCTTTTAATGATGATTATTATAATTATTTTATATAATTGATGTATTATTTATATAATTATTATATTCCTAATCCATTACACAAGCAATTTTAGTTTAACAATTATTATTAAACATTTAGCTTAAATAAACAAATATATAGGCTACAGATAATATGTAATATAAATAAGATTTGGAATCGTATACCTATATATATTATGAACTGTACTAACTAACTAACTTCAAGGGTTAGTGCACCCAAAAATTAAATTTCTGTCATTAATTACCCTCATGTCGTTCCACACCTGAGACCTTCGTTTATCTTCGGAACACAAATTAAGATATTTTTAATAAAATCCGATGGCTCAGTGAGGCCTCCATTGTCAGCAATTAATTAACACTTTCAAATGTTTTCTAAAGAAATATTTGAAACAGTTCATGTGACTACAGTGGTTCAACCTTAATTTTATGAAGCAATGAGAATACTTTTTGTGAGCAAAAAAACAAAATAACTTTATTCAACAATATCTATGGGTGATTTCAAAACATTGCTTCATGAAGCTTCGAAGCTTTATGAATCTTTTGTTTCGAATCCGTGGTTCAGAGCGTGTATCAAACAGCCAAAGTCACGTGATTTCAGTAAACAAGGCTTTGTTACATCATAAGTGTTTCGAAACGTTTTGAAATTTCAATGGTTCACATGACTTGTTGATACAGGCTCCGAAACACTGATTCGAAACAAAAGATTTATAAAGCTTCAAATCTTCATGAAGCAGTGTTTTGAAATCGCCCATCACTGGATATTGTTGAATAAAGTCGTTATTGTGTTTTTTTTTTGTTTTGTTTGGCGCACAAAATTCATTCTCGTCGCTTTATAACATTAAGATTGAACCACTGTAATCACATGAACTCTTTTAAATGTCTTTAGTACCTTTCTGGCCATTTGAAAGTGTTAATTATCTTGCTGACAATGCAGGTCTCACTCAGCCATCGGATTTCATCAAAAATATCTTAATTTGTGTTCCGAAGATGAACGAAGGTCTTAGGAGTGTGGAACGACATAAGGGTGAGTAATTAATGACAGAAGAACTTTCACTTGCACTGACATAGCAAGATATTTTCTCCTTTTTGTGTAAATGCATTTATGTACTTCATATTCTTCAATCTCATGATCCTCGACAGAAGAAAGAAAATCTTGCTGATTCTCTCACTAGAATCGAATCACAGTTTCTCTGTTTCAAGGCATGTGATTGCTACTTATCTCACACTTTCATATGCATGTGCTCCATGAACTCAGAATCAAAGCCTGAGCTGGCAGAGAAAGTTGATAAGTGTCACGGTACCAACAAAGCCAGAATGAATTAGTTTTGTTGTGTACTTGAGTTGAAACTAATCCTGTAATGCGGAGTTTGTTCAGCTATACCATCATGGTATGGGCCTACTTGCCTCAACACTCCTGCCTGGAAGTAAAGTAGGCCTAGTAGGATCTTGATTAGCTGGTTTAGGTGTTTAAAATTGGGGTTGGAGCTAAACTTTGCAGGACAGTGGCCCTCCAGGAACAGGATTGGACACCCCTGCTATAGACTATTTAGATCTGGCTATGTGAGACTATAGACTAGTTTGAATTACTTTTCTTTGAATGACACATTAAAATTACAGTACAGAATAGCTATTTTGGCATTCTCCTGAACATTGTATAAGCATTCATTTCATGTGTCATAAAACGGAAGACAGCATAATTGTCACATCCTTTGGATTTTCTTGACTCTTTCACGTGAAAATCAATCTAGGATTTCATATACAAGGAAGTCGGGGACTTTTTGTTACATGCGGTTCACACGTTGGCAATGCAAAAAGCATGAAAAGTCTTACATATAGCCCCTTTAAATTTGTACAGAATTTCTCAACAGCATGGACTAGATGTTTACACAAAAAAAAAAAAAAAAAAGGTGTGGACTGTGAACTTTGTGATCTATAATTAGATCATGCAAACCAGAGGTCTATTGCTCCTATTTAAACAAAATGAATAATAATAATAAAAAAAATCAATAAATTATCAATCACTTTTGACTAAAACTCAGCATATAGTAAAGCTATAATGTCTGTATTTTCAGTTTAACACACTCTTATCCAGCTACAGTCTTTAAGCTCCCAGTTAACAACCGGCAGTCTCAGTTAAACAATTAGTGCACTTATAGTGTGTAGGACTGTCTGAGACTACAGCCACATAACTGCACATCACGAGCATTGGTCATAAAATTAAGTCGTACAATTAAAAGTGGAGGATAAGAGCGGTTTTAACGACCTCTGCACTAGTTCAGACTGGGCTGGCCTGTCTGAGGCGGTCTACAGACACAAACAGCACTGCCGAAATAATAAAAACACAAGAACGAAAGACCAAAAACACCATTAAAGAAAGAGCCCACGGGTGATGCCTTGTTTTGTTGGCTTTTTGATTGTGATGTTGGAAATAAGGGCATCATTTGTAGAGCATGAGTGCATGTGAGCACGTGGGCAGAACAATGGAAAAGTCAGGCAAGCCGCAGACTTCGGAGGACCAACATCAGGACAGGAAGTCAGAGGGCAGTGAGGGGACTAATTCATTTGTACTGTTACTTCAAACATTACTTCACCTTTTGTAAACATCATAAGCTATAAACAGTCATAATTCTTACATGTACACCCGTAAATCTTTGATTTTCTCGTTATAGCTAACTTGTGCTATCATCTAAACCTGAAAGTGATGTCAAGTCCCTTGTCCTTACCTAATCGATACACACCCTTCAGTTAAACAGACATCAAAAACAAACGCAGCCTTATTAAATGTTCATATACAGGAGACAGTTATAAATAGCATTATATCAGAGAGACAGCATAAAGGTAATGTTTGAATGTTAAAATACTCTCAGATTAAATTGCAGAGACACCTATAAATAAGCCATTTGTAGGCTGATTTCATCAAAAACCAACCCATAAACACTGCAATGCTATCAAAACTTTGTTCTTTTTATTTGACCATTTCGACCAGCCCAACAAAGCCACATTAGTGCAACCAATAGTGTGAGTTTGGGGCGGGACAATGTGTTTTCCAGACCAATGGCAGAAAAAGTTTAATTCATTATTGTTGAAAATCTGTTTGATGATGCAGATATAATAACCTTCATCTTAAAGAGATGTCAGTTAATAACTCAATTAGCTTCTTTATTGAGGACAAAATATGAAGAACATTTTTGCATAGAGGACATGGGCGAGTGCACAGATGGCATCTGTCTCTTCTTAATGCAAGTCTCAACAGGACCTCTATAAATCAGAGAGAATTAACACTGCTCATTCTCAATACAGCACCTTTACAGATATATATATATATATAAACATATATATACACACACATACACACCAGGGTGGCTTAAAGCCTTTTGTTTAGTGGAAAAGAAATGAGAGAAACGATGGTCAGGCAAAAATATATAAACTATTTGTGTAAAACAGAGGTCAGTTGTAATGTGTAGTGTGCAAACTACAGAAAAAATGAGGGACATCCTACTTTTCTGTAACTTTTTTCACAGTTTAGATTCAGTTTAAGCAAAACTGGCATGGATGAGGTATGTCGGATCCTTAAGCATTTTAGCAGCTTCTGATCAGGACCTAAATCAATTTTGGCTCAAAACTGGGTCGAAGTACAATGAAATGAAAACAAATGATTGTAAACAAATGCAAGGTAAATGTGTGATGTAAGCAAGCTTAGGTATTTGTGTAACAGTTTGAACCGGTCATAAAGAACTAGTTACAAATGGTTCTGCAAAGTTTTAAATGTCAACATCAGGCTACAACCTAACAGAGTTATCAGACTCTCAACGCCACACTCACACTCACATTAGCTTCAACATACAACATCCCTTTCAAAACAGACACACATGCATATCAATACATAACTGGCTTATCATAATGTCCATTTTAACCCACACAGAGTCTGGGTCACATCCACTTGAACCAGATTACACAGACCTACTGTACCCCCTCCTCTCGTAAGAACTGGAAAACGGAGGAAAAGTCTTTGTTAGAATAGCCACCAGCACACATGGCGCGGTAGATCTGGTGTGCCAAAGAACCAAGAGGAACTGGGGTCCGGGTACTGGTCGCGGCGTTCTGAGCAAAACCAAGATCCTGTGAACATAACATTGTTATTTTCGTTTGTAAAAAAAAAAAAAAAAAAAAAAAAAAAAATTATATATATACACACACACTACATTTATACACATATATATAGGGCCTAAAATTAATACTTGCTAAGCGCCAAATACGAGTAAAAATCAGTGTTGGCTGGTATATGAAATGGTGTCAATCGCCAGTTGGCTAGTAACATGTTTAAAAATTGCAACAATGCAATATTGTGAGAACATGAAGGTGAACAAAAGTGAACAACACTCGGGACTGTTAATGGGCCAGCACTGCATCATCACAAAACTGTAAGCCTTGCCAATTTAAATATTCAAGTACAAGAAGACACAAAAGGGAACTCAATTCGTTACTCACGGGCTATGCGGGAAGTTTAATGTGCGTGCACACATCCAAAGCAGCATCTCAGACAGCGTGCAAATACTGAAAAGAGCTCTGTCTCATGTCTTCTTGCACTTGAACGTATTCACACAAAAATTATGTCAAAAAAAATGCCCGTCTCTGCGAGCATCCTAGTAAACATGGTCGGTTATGGCTTGAATGAACTTTAACAGTTGAGAAAGACAAAGCATGTGTACAGTATCAGTATACTGGACCCATGCACCAGGTCTTAAAGTGACAGCAGCCTACTATTTCTCCTACTGTCTGATTTAATTTCAATCAAACAAAAAAGGACAAAGAAAAGAGAAATCTCTCACTGCTCATGACTTAACTTTGTAACTTTAATAAGGATTAATCTATGTTTAATTCATACAGTAAAGACTATCTAGTGTTATTTTACACTTGTTTTTTTTTTCAATGTCACTATCTGAAAAGTACTGTTACTTGTCTTTAATGATGTTTTAAATTTATATTAGTTAGGCTAGTAGTTTTAGCTGTGGTCTATTTATGCTTTATACTTGTATTTTTCATTCTGTTCTGAATTTTGTTAAATGTAAAGTATATGTTATGTATTGATGGAAAATTAAATACATTTAATTTTATAGTTTATATTGTTTTGTAAATGTTTTGTTTCATTAACTGGTATTTTAAAATGGGGAAATACAGTGTATGTATACGTATATATGTATATAGGTATATGTATATATATTAAAAGAAAAAAAAAAGCCTTCACTTACTTTAGCCATTAATGTCGTGCCAAAGCCTCCCTGGTAGTTGTTTGCAGATGGCACTCCTTCCATGACACCTGGGACAGGGTTATATGTGTCACTGGACCAACATCGCCCTGAGCTCATGTTCAGAATCTTCGCCAGCAGCTTTGGATCCAAACCCAGTCTGATCGAAAGAAAGAGAGAGAGAGAGAGAGAGAGAGAGAGAGAGAGAGAGAGAGAGAGAGAGAGAGAGAGAGAGAGAGAAAGGTCAAAGGACAGGGGTCAGACAGACCACTGACCTTTAGGTTCAGGACCAGATCATCCTTAAGTGGAATGTGGGCCTGGATAATACAGTATTGATATTTAACAGGAGCTGCAGTTCATCATTTTCCACTCTCTCGCTTGTTGTCCCCCACACAAATGCAGGGGTAATAAAACTCTGACACAAGCAGCTGTCTTATTAACTCACCCCCACCAATCTGTCCCCCTATAAGAGTAACCGTGGTGATTTCAGTCCTGCATTTAAAGTAGATCTGAGTGAAATGGGCCTTGCTGCTTTACAGATGATTGTGCACCTAAATAACATTGTATAATAAGGAAAGAAACAGACAGACAGCAAATACAACTATGTGTGACATTTCCTAAAGAAAGCAGTTGTCATCATGATAAGTGTGTGGTTGCCAGGGCTTAGTATGTGGTTCCTAGGGCATTGTTAGGTGCTTGTTTACTGGCTATGTCAAAAGAGTTCCCCCTCAAGTCTCTATGATATTAAGAAAAAAGCTGGAAGATTGAGGAAAAATACATGTGCCAAGTTCTTAGATATATTCATGCTCTCTTTGTATTCATGTTTTATTTTTTAACTTTTAAACCATTTAAAATATAGTTTTGATCTAATCACAAATATTATACAAATATTACATACATTATAAATATTATGTTAAAGCCAACAATTAAATATCATGAATAGATTATGAAACACTTTTAAAATTTTTTTTTTTTTTTCTGAATATTTGAATTTTATACAAAAAAAAAATATATAAAACACACACACAGAGTTTTTGGGGAGTCACTCAACATGAACTAACCTTGGCTTGTGACGAAAAGGTCAAATTATATATAGCCTCTATATATAGAGGTTTTCTAAGTAAGTTCTAAGTATTATTCAAATAATAATAATAATAATAATAAGCAGTTAATACATTTTAAAATGTTAGAAATATTTTATTTTCTAAGAAATAATCAAAATATTTTGTCAAATTTTCTTCATCATGCAAGGAACGATGAGGACAGTTGTCTCACAGTTGTCTCACTGTGCCATTTTCGACTTTATACCCCACAAAATAATAAAAATACATTTTAAGACAGTAAAACTACAATAGTACATGAAACTAACTTTTCATGTATTTTTTAATAAAGTAATAGATAGAAAAAAGTAGTATCACAATATTGACCCAAACCTGTCAAACCGCAGACTGTTTACCGAGACAAAAAAATGGGTGGCAGTTGACAAAAGCCATTTTGAAAGAAAAGGATGATGAAGAGAAGAGGGAAAAAAGAGGGAAATCTGCGGATGATGTGTAACTGGGCAAAGAGCTGCCGTCTCTTGCTTTAACAAGAACATAAATATGACCACATCAAGAGCAACTCGACACACACGCGTGTGCGTGCACACTCACGCCGGAGCGGCAGCGGTGGTGAGACAGTAAAGTGCGCTTTTTAGCTTTCTTATGTCTATTAAACTATGATGAGTGTTTAAGGGCAGTTATACAGTAACTCCACCTGTCTCTCATTCAGGGGGCCGCGCCTTCATATACACACTCACACGCACCAAGGCTTTTATAAGTCTATGCAATAATTAAGATACAAGGACACACAGCTGTACATAAAAAGTCTATTTCTTTCCCCTTTCTATTATTCTGTCCGTCCGTCCCACACTGTCTGTTTTTACAGACAGTTTTGGAAATTTTAATCTCAATAATGTGAGTGAGCTATGTTGTCATTTGACAGTTGTTTTGGGGGGTTTTAATGTCTGTAAACAGCCCACTGACTGACCTCGTATCAATCTCCTGTTCTCTCTCTCTTTCCCTTTATGTCTGTGTCTCTCAGTCTCTTGGGGACAACCGGTGACATATGTTCAACATCGTCCCCCTCCTTCCCCCAGCTCACACTCATACACACACACGCTCACACACACATACGTTCTGGGTCAGTGACTGAAAAGGTTACCGCCTCAACTGCAACCTGGCTTCTCTGCTACAACACAAATCACTCTCTCTGCACGAGAAACGAGTGTGCGTGCGTGAAGGGAAAGCGCCTTCACGGTTAAAATGCTAAACGTCACATTGTATGGCACTCATTCTGCTCCTATGGATATTATTACACTTTCAAAAGACACTTGTGAAAATTTGGCAGATGAAACTGAGTGTGAAGTGTGTACAGGTTAATACCATGGCAGCGAGGGAAAGGAAAACAGATGTGAGAGCCTGGTTAAACAGGATGAGTAAATTACAGTTTAAGAATACGGAAAAGAGGAAATAAACTAGAGGCGTTTGATGTTTGATCACTGCATTAGAAAGGGGCCCCATTTTGTTAAAGACTTATGTTTATACACTATGCTTCTTGTTCTCATTTCATCTTCATCAAACCCTGATGCTCTCAAGATTATAAACACATAGTCTTATAAGCAAACACACACAGGCCACAATTTTATTAATGTCTTTAAGAGGCAACAAACGAGTTTATTACCAAATGTCAATTATCTTTTTAAACATCTGTACACAGGCTGTGTGTGTGTGAGGGCGTTTGTGTAGTGGATGAACTTTCAAAGCCTCTCAATTCAGTGTGTATGTGGCGTCATTAAAAATAGGGTTCATTCTCCATTGTAGCTACTGTTCTTAAAGTGTAGACAGCAGCATATGCATGCATAAGTGAAGATAGATGGAGAGAGAACGTGCGAGAGGGGAGATAACGGTCATTTGGGGACACTTCTTTTCCAAACGAAACATCACGCATGACTAGAGACACCCAGTGCTCGTTGAGGAGAAAAAATTAAGTAAAAGGCCTTTTTTCTACAAAGAGGGTACAATTTGGTGTCCCATTACTCTTTTAAAGCATTTGAGGCAAATCACATGTTTTGGGGGGGATTCTGACATAATCCGATTTTAATATTGAACTAATTGCAGTAAACACTTTTCAATTATTGACCCAATTGGGTAATATTTTACAATAAGGTTCCATGTGTTAACATTAATTAGTTGTTAACTAGATTAAGTTAACATGAACTAACAATGAAAAATACTTTTTTAATTAATCTTAGTAATGTTAACTTCAACATTTACTAAGTCATTATTGAAATCAAAAGTTGTATTTTTAAAATGTTATTCAGTGGACCTGAGCTAACTTGAACTAACAATGAACAGCTGTATTTCTATTAACAAATGATATATATATATATATATATATATATTATTTTTTTTACACAAACTCTAGTATTGTAATTTTAGTATTGTAAAATTAAGGTAAAACCAGAAAGAAGAAAAGATACTACATGAAAGGTGGAAAAAATATTAATTTTCAATAGTGAGAGATTAATTATGCCTCCTGTGCATCCCTTTGCTTTCCGGTGGAAAAACAAAATCATAATATCTCAGTCAAACATTCATCATCTTTGCATTCTCTGTGTGCAGTTTGCTGCATGAGATGACAGGCTGTAGTGCAGCATGGGAGATTTATGACAGCCAGGAACCCAAGGCATCTAAATGAGTCTGCATAAGTGCATATGAGTGTGCAGATGCCCATACCCTCCTGATATCCCTAAGAAGAGGGATAACATCACTTGGTGTGTGCTAGATTTTAAGACTGCACTCAAGTGAATATGACTAGATATCTCATATACAAGGGAATCTGTTGAGTCCAACCTATTGAGCTGTATATGCAAGCAACACTGACTACCAATATCTTCTTATATAATTTTACCCTCTTCTTACTATAATACATTTAAAAAAAAAAAAAAAAAAAATCATGTTCTGCACTAGTCAGTACTAATAAAAAGAAAGATATTGCCTACACATTGTTAAAGAATGTATTTTAAATGCAATAAACTGAGAATAAATTCTTTAAGCTTAAAACAATATGCATGGCGATCTGTTACAACAGACAATGGTGCCTGTCATCGGTGTTGTCAAACGTGGCAAACCGAATTTAAATGAAAGCAAATGAGATTTGAGAGCGGATGGCAAGAAGACTTAAAGAAGCCGCAGCACTAAAATTGAGCGATTCAGACAGAGGGTCAAAATAAAAAAAGAAAATATTTCTTTTTTGCGTAAATGTATTTTTTTGTGCATAAAAATGTTACAAACATTATAAGTGAACATCACGGTAAAAGGTTCCTTATTTAAATAAAGGAGTCTTGGCATGACCCCTTTAAATTTCATTCTGTTTCTTATACAAAGCTATCGTGTGGCAGTTTAAAGCAGCTTAAAACTAGAGCAGAGAACTACTACATATGAACTACTTTTACAACTTTTTTCTTATTTTTTTTGAGCTAGACAGCACCCTCCCTCTCTCTCTCTCTCTCTCTCTCTCTCTCTCTCTCTCTCTCTCTCTCTCTCTCTCTCTCTCTCTCTCTCTCTCACACACACACACACACACACACACACACACACACACACACACACACACACACACACAAACATCTTCACCTAATTCCGAGGTTCATGGTCTCTGCTGTACCAATCATGCCAATTGCTAACAGCATGTTGTTGCAGATTTTTGCTGCCTGAAAGAGAAAATTGCAAAACATCAGTTCAGCCACATAAGTCATTTATTTTAAAGGCTTTGTAATAACCTTTGGTCTTTTATTGACATTGCATTAGAAATTTGTTACGCACCAATTAACACATGGGGAGACTAATACTATGTATCTCCACATAGTTTTTTTTTATTGCATTCATTAAACGATAATTATAATATCATATCAAGATACTATGAAAGCTGCAACATCTTTGACATAACACAAATCAACACAAACCATTCGCATTGTCTAACACTCCTAATGGGCAGTGTTGGGGAAAGTTACTTTTAAAAGTAATGCATTACAATATTGCATTACTCCCTAAAAAAGTAACTAATTACAATACTAAGTTAATGGAAAGAAATGTCTTAAGTTAGTTTTACGTTACACCTGGGCTAAACTCACATTTAGTCTAGAACTACAATAGCCATCATATTTACACAGCGCACAAAACGCCTCTGTACCTTACTCCCAATTTCTCTCAACATGGGGACAGGAGTGGTGTCAGTCAATAAAAGTGAAAACAAACTCGCATTAATTATTTGACAAAGTAACTCAGATATTTTGTTGTAAATTTAAAAGTAATGCATCACTTTACCAGTTACTTGAAAAAGTAATCTGATTAGTGATTACGTAACTAACATGTGTTACTTGTAATGCATTACACGCAACACTGCTAATGGATTTACATAAACTTGACACAGGATACAGTAGATGCTGTCATTAATTACTCGCTTTCATGTCATTCCACACCTGTAAGACCTTCGTTCATCTTCGGAACAAAAAAAAAAAAATGTTTTTGACGAAATCCGAGAGGTACAGACAGCAACATAATCAACACTTTCAAGGTCCAGAAAGGTACTGAAGACATCGTTAAAACAGTCAGCGTGACTGCAGTGGTTCAAAACAACGAGAATACTTTTTGTGTGCAAAAACAAAACAAAAATAACTACTTTATTCAACAATATCTTCTCTTCTGTGTCATTCCCTATACGTTGTTTACATTCAGTGCTTCCAGGTTCTACATCAGAACAGCAACTCATTATTGGCCAGCTCCTGCGTCAGCATCACGCGCATGCGTCGTGCTGCTCGCTTGTGCAGTTTTGGCCAATACTGAGCCGCCATTTGGATATAAACACAGAAACCTTCACTGTGCGTACTGCGCCACCCGTGTCAGGATAAAAACATGGAAGATATTGTTGAATAAAGTTTTCATTTTTGTTTTGTTTTTGCGCACAAAAAGCATTCTCGGCGATTCATAAAATTAAGGTTGAACCACTGCGGTCACGTCGACTGTTTTAACGATGTCTTTAGTATCTTTCTGGACCTTGAATGTGTTGATTATATTGCTGTCTATGGACGAGTCATCTACCTCTCGGATTTCATCGAAAATATCTTAATTTGTGTTCCGAAGATGAACGAAGGTCTTACGGGTGTGGAACGACATGAGGGTGAGTAATTAATGACAGGATTTTCATTTTTGCATGAACTAACCCTTTAATCTTAACTGATTGTTTCATTATGTAGTTGCAAAGGGTAGTAAAAATGGACATAAAAATACAGAATATGATATGGATCTCTTGGGAGATAATTCATCCCATTAATAGACAACAGTAAGTATTAAAGGTAGGGTAGGCAATGTACATATATCTTCTGTGGAAGTCCTAAAACAAAAAAATGTTTGTCCAATCATCGCAATCATTTCGGTTTGACACTATCAACGCCGAAATGAATCTGCAGCAGTCAGGTGGTAGCCTATAAGTCAGAGCTCTAACTTGTTTATATTCACTATTATTGTAAAGTTATGTGCTTTGTGACGCTTTGCAGACTCTGCTTTGGCTGCTACCCAACCTTTAATGCCATTTGACATAAAAACACACTGTCTTTGGCAGTTCAGAAGATAGCAAGAAAATGTTTTTTTTTTTTTACTGTGCTTGTTTTTTTGACATGTATGTGACATATTCTTTCAAGTACAGTTGATGTCACCCTCACTGTACTACATTAATTGATTACAGGCTAAAGGACATTGATGTTTGCGTATATTTACCTGTCCACTTCCCACTTGGCCACAGTACACTACTTTTGCTCCCATACAGGTGAGAAGCTCCTGGGCAGCATTATATTCCTCCTCGACTCCACCCACCATGAAGGTGAGTTTAGCCAGACTAGCTGCACCAACACCTGGACAGAACACAGTCATGCTTTTGAAAATCATTACAAAATGAATGCTCAAAATGAAATGCTCAGAATCAATGATTGTCAGTTAATACAGTGCTGTGGTGGTACCATTATGATGATGGCTTCACGATGGTTTTGTCAAGGTACTAAAATAAAATAAACACAATAAATAAATAAATACCCTATTCATATAAAATGGTATTTACATGGTACTCCAAAGTACTTCTAAGAAAATCATGGCACTCATCAACATGCAACAAAAATAGAAAAACAAAAACAAAAACAACAACAACAACAAAAATAGTACTGACATGTTATATGTCCAAAGATTTTTTTTAATGATGTAATCATCATTTACTTTGTACACTTATTATATATATAAAAAAAAAAAAAAAAAAAAAAAAAAAATCAAATGTAACCTGCTAATTTAACTTAAGGAGGTCAGGATTCAGTCAACATTGTGTGTGTTTGTGTGTGTGTGTGTGTTTTGGGGCAGAGGAGGGTATTAATAAGCTGTCTGGCACCAGCGGGACAACATTTGAGTGTTTGCCTTTAAAAGCCGATTGTCCAAATCATCCTTCACAACTCTCTGAGGACAAGGACCCATTGTCCTCCTCCCCACAAACACATACACTTGCGTATGACAGCTGTGCCTAAAGCGACACTCCTCCCCCTAAGTGAACACGCCCCCTGGGGTATGAGTGACAGCTCTAAGGGGTAATTAACTTTACACTTTATCATGTTCAATTAAGCGCCACGCCTTAAGAAGACCAAGCGTGGCCAATCACGTTAAAGCGTGCCATGTTCTACATGGGAGGGGTGCTTTTAATGCTGCTGACATAGATATGTGTGTCCAGGGATTTGCCCGATTAGAATGCAATTAAAGCAATAAAATTGGCCTTTTTTAACACAACAACCTCATCTGCTGCACTAAAATCCCTAAATACACACATAAATAAACACACAAAACAATCCAATTTATTCTAATTTATATCAAACACTGGATACAATGTGATCTGGGAAAAAAGCATGCAGTGCTTTGAGATGAGTGGTCTGGTTGTGTGTGTGTCAACACTAATGAATAGGCTGTTGATACTGAGAAGCTAATAATGTTGAAGTTAATTATTAAAGACCAAGAGAAAAGAGCTGATGCCAGATATATAGAGTGAAATGGAGATAAAGAAAGAGAGTGAGAGAGAAAGGAAAAGAGAGACTTTATGACTTGCCCTGTATTGATTTTTGCCGTACTTATCCGTCATCAATAATTCTCTCATTAGCTCAGCGTGTCTGTCATTTCCCTTACGCTACATAGCATCTCGAAGACTAAATGTGTGGGTACTTGTGTACTTTGTTTATCTATAAACAAGCATTAATATGCAGTTTTACCTTTAAACATTTGCACATTATTGAAATTAAACTGGTTTATCATATAAAATAAAGACATTACATTAGCATATTTACAATGCTAATGATAATAAATGAAAAGTCAATGCAAAAACAATATGCAAATGCAGACAGAGTACAAAAATACAAACATCACACTAAAGGAGGAACGTATTGTAGTTTATTACGTGGCTCTTTGAAATACTTGATTCTGATTGGTCAACTGCAGCATTCTGCTGTCAGTTATTTTTGTATAATTTCCACTAAACTATGTAATTGAAACTATGCATTTGTCTCAGACAATGTTAGTTTCATATTGAGACATTAAGCAACATAGTACAATGTCAATAAAAATCTATATTTATTTTGATGACATTTTTATTGCATTTGTGCATTTATCCAGCCATTTAAAAAGAGGGAAAATAAAGCATAATTAGCTTTGCATTGCAAAATAAACTGTTGAAAATAAACGCTTAAAATGGTAAAATGTGTTAAACTGACTAACTTGGTATTTCCTATTAGTAGCAGTTAGCCAAAATACTCAAACAAGTATTAAGTCAAATCTACATTGGACTTTAAAAGACCAAGTCTACAAAAAACAAACAAAAACAAACAAACAAACAAACAAACAAAAAACACATTAACGTGAACACTGACGGAGATCTACGCAGTTGTTTGTGGTGTTAGGTACCACAAACTCTCTTTTCAGCATCTTAAATGTTCAAAAAAGGCCACTTAATGCTTTAAGTACTTCTTAAATCACCAAAACATTTCATTAGTGGCACAGTTACATTAAATTACATTTGTGGATATGAGCCTCTTTTCCCAGGCAGAGCGAGACGTTGAACTACCTCAATGAAACTGTAGATCTCAGAGCCTTTATTGTGTGCAAATAAAAACCCCATGCAACCTCTTGTCATCTTTCAACAAACTGCTGAAAGTAATAAAGACTCTAAATTACGAAATCATTTCTTTTTCCAGCCCACCCCACCAGACATACATAAACAAACACACTTGTCCTTTTTTCCGATCTATCAGCTAGCCTCCTGAGCTGATCAATAACTTTTTCTTTTTGACTGTAAAAAGACCAGCATTGATTGCAAACAGACAATAGGGATTCGAAAGTGATTGTCTCACTAAATGACTGCGCTGGCAGGGCATTAAAGAGATCTCGAGAGAACATTCTAGGAACCGTTCTTATTGTGTTTCCAATACCAGAAACACTGCTGTAAAAACATTAGGCAAACCTCGATAAAATAGACGCTATATCAGAGGATGTCAATGATTCATTCAGTTTTACGATCAAAGCTATATTTGTCCATATTGGATAATCAGACCTATAAATGCAAACAGTCCTCATGCCACTTAAACTGATACTTTTGAGAAGCCAGTTTAGATTTTCTCATGCTGCACTGTTTAAAATTAAAAATCAATTTAGTAAAAAATTGAAAAGTAAAAAGTATTTTACTCTCCCTCATGTTGTTCCAAAATTATATGACTTTCTTGTGTGGAACACAAAAGAAGATATTTTGAAGAATGTTTCAGCTGTTTTTGTCCATATAATGAAAGCCAATGAGTTCCAAAACAATACTGTAAAATAAATAAATAAATAAAACTGACACAATGGGTTTGGGAAATATAATAAAAATTGGGATTGCTGTGCTAGCTTGTAAGGCTGCACAATTCGGCCCAAAATGTTGTCATTATATATCTCAGTATCATTTGGTGATTATATATTACAATATAATAATTATATTGAATATTATATATATATATATATATATATATATATATATATATATCACCCTCATGTCGTTCCAAACCCGTAAGACTTTAGTTTATCTTTAGAACACAAGATATTTTTAATGAAATCTGATAGATATCTGTCCCTCCATTGACAATCTACGCAACAACCACTTTGATGCTTCAAAACGTTCATAAAGATCGTAAAACTAATCCATATGAATTGAGAGGTTTAGTCCAAATTTTCTGAAGAGACACGATCGCTTTCTGTGATGAACAGATTGAATTTAGGCTTTTATTAACATATAAACATTGATCAGCGAACATAAACAGAAGCTCAACCATAGTGGCTTGACAGGCAAGAACAAGCCTTATTGGTTCTTGTGGAAGCTCAAAAATGCTGTGTAAAACATGAGAATGAACCTCATTGGTACTTTGATATCAAGCAAACATGCTTGAGCTTCCATTTACCTTAACTGATGTGTGAGCTGATGAATGTTTATGTGAATAAAAGCCTAAATTCAATCAGTTCATCATATAAAGTGATTGTGTCTCTTCAGAAAATTTGTACTATAAACCGCTCAATTCATATGGATTACTTTTACAACTTCTTTATGAACTTTTTGAAGCGTCAAAGTGGTAATTGTGTAGACTGTCAGTGAAGAGTCAGATATCTTTCAGATTTTATTAAAAATATCTTTATTTGTGTTCTGAAGATGAATGAAAATCTTATGGGTTTGGAACAACATGAGGGTGAGTAAATGATGACAGAATGTTTGGGTGAACTAACCATTTAAAACAATGCAGCAGCTATTTGCAGTAATTGCAAATAGTGATAGATGCTATTTACACTTAGTGACAATAGCAGCATATTCTTAGTGATATGCTATTTACATTAGGTAAAAATAGCGATAGATTCTGTATATACCATGTAAAAGTGTCAGTTCTTTGCAATAAGAGTAAAAAGTAATTAGACGTTATCTATACTTTATATTGGCAGATACTACTTGCACCGCAGTATTTTTGTACATGAACAGGATGCAATAATATCCATAGAGTGTAAATGATTATATTTTTTAAAATTATTAAATGGATGCTGCCTTATTGGGAGAATAAAAACCCTGCCTACACCTTCCCCTAACCCTACCCAATAAACACTTAATATTATTAGACACTCGTTTGCAGTTTATTTCCACTTTTAGAACATTATTTCATTTTTATTGAAAATAAATGCGAGCTCAGAAAAAGGCGAATTTGAACCCGCTTCGATTGTGTTAAAAGCTAGGTCTGCAAGCCTTACTCTCTACTGCTGCACCACTGAAGAAGTTGAATTCCATGCGTCTTTTTTAAAACTTGAGTGGCCCAACCAGACACTGGTGGGCGGAGCTAGTGTAAATAGCGTTTGCCAACAAGGGACGCTATTTGCACTTAGTGTAAATAGATACTCCGTTAAAACAAAGTCCCTTTCAAGGAAAGTCTGTTCACTAAGCGGCCTTATTTGAAACACCTCCAGGTAGCTATTTCAGCCATCCAAGACTGATCTATTTAAATGGGGAAATCTTGAAATCTCAAAAACTGCTTGCCAAACTCACAATTAAACAACATATTTCAAATCAGCAACAAAGTCTAACATTAACTGTCCCATAAATGTTGTTTCTTTTGCTCAAATAGCATTAAAAAAGCTTATTTTTCAGACTGAAGAAGTCAATGCGCATGTTTAGTCCACAGTGCACGTCACAGGACACTGTTTCTACAGCATCTGGAGCTTCTAACGGCAGCTGGAGTGATGCGATGACTTTACCAATTGGTGATTAGTTTATTTCGAAGGCAGGACTTCTGCCAAATTGCTCGCTGTGCTTTCTCATATTCATAAGTAATATGAGTGCTCTGTCTTTGTATGCATCTATGTATGTATGTATGTATGTATGTGTGTGTGTATGTATGTATTTATGTATGTGTGCGTGTGTGTGTGCGTGTGCGTGTGTGTGTGTGTATATACACAGTACTGTGCAAAAGTCTTAGGCATTTTTTAAAAACATCCTCACTTTACAGCATTTTTACACAAGTGCCTAAAACTCTTCACAGTACTGTATCTTTGCAGGCAGGTTTCTTCAAGCATCTTAAAGACACGGCCACAGTTCTCCTGGATTTAGTTCGTCTCAGTTTCATCTGTTTCTTCACGTAATCACAGACGGATTTGATGATGGTGAGATCAGATAACTGTGTGGAGCACCGGCTGTTGTCAGACTCCTTGTGTATTCAAAAATCGCACTGGATTATTACAATTAATGGCAAAATGAATGTTTGGAAATGTGAACGGATATTTCCTATTGACACACTACAGCAAAAGATATAAATAAATGGCTTAAAACCTTTTTTGGAGGGGTGAAAATACTGACGTGCCTAAGACTTTTGCACAGTACTGTCTGTATGTCTGTATGTCTGTATGTCTGTATGTATGTATGTATGTATGTATATATATATATATATATATATATATAAGTATGTCCAATTTTTCAGCATGCATACAGTTACTCACATAGGACGATACATACTATATAGAATATCAACAGCTTGCTCGCTCTTAATATTATTGTCCAGCTCTAATCTGCTGAACGTGACTAAGGCATGAAGATATTATAAACATTAACATCCTGAATTTCTGTACAAATAACATTGACTTGACGATCTTCTGTTGTGTTTCACAGAAGAAAGAAAGAAAGTCATACACGCAAGAAACTTTTTAGCATTTTTTGGTTTTTGATGCAGTGGGAACACTACTAGCGTAACAGGAACAAACATATTTACTAGCTTCATGTGGCTAAACCTTATAATTACAACCAAGAGGAGATATTTTCTCAGACAAATTAAAGCACCAAGAAAACTTAATACACTTCTTTTGTATATAAAAAAAAACACACACAAGAACTTCACATGGATTAATAGTTTCTATGCCAGCAGCCCTTATGTGGCATACTGACAGGATCACAGAGGCAAAAGAGTTTACAAGCCACCACACAAAAAAGTAAACCTTCACACGGTCACAAGAGAGTCTTGCACATACAGAGTTAGCTATTGGATTATCTTTATCATTCAGATAAGCGGGACTTTAATCACCGTCATCGTCACCCACATCCTCTGCACGCAACCGCTTGGTCCCTTAGAGTGTGGACAACAAGTGAAGAATGATCTGGAATCAATGCTCTACCAGGCCAGGACCTATCAGTGTATCGGCTAAGGATGCTGATTAGCGGCCCTTCACACATTCTCCTCTAATAGTACCATCATCAGCATTTTAAAAATATCTATAATTGAGGACTTAAAAGCTGCTTAATAACACTCATCTTTTACACACACACACACACACACACACACACACACACACACACACACACACACTTCTGTGATCCATAGTGACTGTTTAAAGTGGGAGAGGGGGGTTTTGAATGACAGTTCCTCGACAGGGGGCATAAGTGCATACCAGATGACACCAGAAAATGACAGACAGTTTTTAATTCACTTCTTCGTGTAGCTATCAAAATATACAGACATTAAAAGACTTAAAGTTTTAAAATCATTTGATATTGTATTATCTGACCATTCTTTCCGGCTCAATCAGACTCAACAATATAACACAAACACACACAGAGCTATAAAAGTCCCGGTTAGACAGCTGCTATGGGTCTGTTTCCATCTGGAGTTCAGGACAGACAACGACCACCCCCTTCACACACGTCTCCCAGTCCCTGGCCTTCCCAGCGAGGATCTTGTTATGCTAATTCCTCTGTCACTCACCTATCTATCAGCCAGTCTCTTCCTCCCCCTTCTGCTCCGGCCAACAGAGGGCAGAGATATTAATGAGTGCACTCACAGTGCACAAAAACGGCACGGGGAAAGCTGATCTACATTAGGACATATCTGGAGTCCCACCTCACCAGTGATCTTGGTTCTGGTCAATCTAAAAAAACATTTTTTTTTTTATTGTGAAGGGGCATCTGCTGTCCCATCAGGATAGCAAAGCTACCGTTATGAGTGAGTAATATTAATACTATCAGCTAACAGCATAACCGACTCCATTAACACTGAATGCTATGAAACATGAAAACTCTTATCGGATTCACACATATTTAAAAATAGAAATAAAAAAGAAGATGTGCTACATATGCGGGAACACATGCATAAATAATATACTCGTATAATATTTGTTCTAAGATTCATATATTATATTATATTATATATATATATATATATATATATATATATATATATATATATATATATATATATATATATATATATATATATATATATATAATCTTTCAATAAAAAGCACTGACAATTCTGGAAATTATTTAAAAAAAATATATATTTTTTTAAATTCTATATTTTAGCAGTTTGCCAATTCATTACATAATTAATTCAAAAATCAATTACATTTTTGGCAGTTCCTATTATTATTATTGTTATAATAATAATAATAATAATAATAATAATAATAAAATTAATAATAAGTTCAAATATATATATATATATATATATATATATATATATATATATATATATATATATATATATATATATATATATATATATATATATATATATATACATACACACACACTCCAACTGCCATATATATATATATATATAAAAATAAACACACACACATATACTTTATGTTTTAAATTATTTTTAATATTATAATTCTTTTAACTTATTATAACAATAATAAAAATAATAGGGACTGCCAAAAATTTCTGTAAATAAATAAATAAATATCATCATTAGTTTGTCTGATTAACAGCTTTATTATTTAGAATTTTTAACATAACATCTTTTATTATTTGTAATTTTTATTTATTTACTCATTTTACTACGTATGAAAATTTGAGAAAACTGATGAAAATGATGAAAAAAACACTTAACAGTAAAAACTGGTAGTCTTTTCAAGTCTGTTTGGTCACATGAGGCACTTGACACATTAACACATAAACTTGTAATGCATTTTGAAAGGACCATCTGAAAGCCCGAGATTGTCATTTTCTCCTTTATAAGCCCTGATCTACATATGGGCCTGATGGGTGAAGGCTGTTCCATCGAGACAGCTCATGCATGCAGGCTGTTAGATCAGTGATAATAAATGAGAGGAGAGAAGAAAAGAAAATCATTTCACACGTTCAGTAAAGGCCTAAATTTGAGACAAGGAAAATAAAGGGGAGTTTAACTGTTGAATGAAAATATGGCACCATTAGTGACCACATTAGACAAATATACATTATGAGTTACGTACGTTAGTAAATTATGCCACACTGATTTGAGGTTAAGACACCGTGGGAGCAATGCACAAACACTGCCCTACAAAATGCAAAATAAACAGATTTAACCCAGTCCGACCACACACAAAACTGTGATACAAATGCTCTCTCGCACAGAGAGACAAAGTTTTCCCACGTGAGCTTCATAGTGAGAGTGAGCAACAGTGTGGCCGCAATCTCAGCAAAAACCGAGGAATGTGGGTAATTACTGTTAACTAGCCGAGCACTTGTTAGACGCGGCAATGGCCACACACCCCACGTTTCACAGCGTGTGACGTTAGCCGGGGGTTTGTTGTGGGTCCAATTCTGCAACAGCAGACAGTGAGGTTTGTGCCTTTGAGTTTATGACAAATCTACGCAAAAGAGGACAAAGAGAGAGAAAAAGAAAAAGAGACAGAGTTCGTTCGTCATTTTATGGGTGTATTATTTGAGAAACATAGTCTGATGTGCCAAACCTTAGTGACGCACAGAGAGAGGAACACAAAACCAACAGTATAAAATTATATCAAAAGAAAATCAGCTTTAAAAAATACAACATGATCTCACACACGCATGCAAATTCTACTTTCCACAACAGAGACCTTATGTGAGAGGACAGGCGATGGGAGATTGCTGTGAACGGGCACAATGGCGTCATGATGGCTGGAGTGCCACCTTCTGGACACTCTGTTTATAAGTACTAGTGCAGCTGTGTTTTCTAATGTGGTCTGATAAATATTCCCCATAGACCTGATAAAAGTGTGGAGGTTGATCGGGCCATAAAAACTATTTGTTGTCCCGCACTACTGATACGTATTCATTCTCACTTAAAGTTCAGGTCATAATCTATTGTTTATGTGTACTATGTTTAGATTTTTTGAATACTGAGTGCTTCATACTATTTTTAGTGTTGTATTTTTGATCTGTTAGCACTTTTAATGTGCTCTATAAAATGCTTTTGACAAGACTTTGGCTTTTTTGCCAAATGAAACAGTTCATTTGTATGAATTTCTGTGGGACACAAAAAGAGGATTTTTAAATGATAATCTATGCAATTACAATAATTAGAACTGATTAAAAAAAATGTAAAAAAATATAATAATTTTTGGTCTTTTCTCCACAAAAAGCTATTGTATGGATTCCAAGGATTTGGAATATGGTGCAGGACTTGTACAGACTAATTATTTTTGTCATCTTTGAGCTTGCTTGACCTTATTCACTTTTTTATATGGAAAAGAGTGACTAGAATATTCTTTAAAAAATAACGACAAAAGGCTGAGTAAATATTTTTTTAAAAAATTCTCTTTGGGTGAATTGCTCTGCATCATAATAATTGTTTTATTTTGCAAAAAAAAAAAAAAAAAAAATCTCTGACCATTTGGCTTCCATCCAAAAGGAGGATATAGTCTGAGGAAAATGGCAAATCGTCAGCGCTAAGATGTTAGGGAAGGATTAGATCACAGTCTAGTAGTCCAAGGGCTTGGACACATACACCCATTCACTTTTTTATAGCCTAGTCTACACACAGGCTCTTTAAAATCTTGTCTGCACTACAGACGCCAATCAGTAAACATACATCCACCAAACCTTTAATGCCCGAGGAGTTTCCCCACTCACACAAGTTGTGCATCTTAAACATGTGCTTGTCCAGGGCAGTTTCTCAGCTCTTTATGGCCTTTTATCTACATGAAAGGACCTGGCACTGGGAGAGCCAACATTACGGCTCCATCAAAGTGAAATCTACTGACAGCGCTGTCCTCCATAACGGCTCAGGCCATTAAAGGCCCTGTCACAGAGCCTTCCCAGAGAATCTGCATAATATAACGGGAGTGTGCTTGTGTTTCTGGAAAACTGTAGGTTTCTTCAATTAACTCTACAAAAATTGATTTAGCTACACTGACACTAAAGGCTGGCTCACACTAAAAGATTTTTAAAATCTTATCAGATTTTCAAAAATGTAAGAGTCCACAAAAAAAAAAAAAAAAAAAAAAAAAAAAAAAAAGATTTAACAGTTTTGCTTCTAGTGTGTGTGGAGTGCCATGATGTGACCAGGACAGCGCACCACACGCTAACAGATTCCATTCACAAACAACCAGTCCCGACTGTCTCGCAAAATCTCTTGTGGTCAAACTTGACTTTAGAGTAAACACACATGGCAAGAAGAAATGACAATAAAATTGTTTGGACTGCTTTTTAAAGAAAAATCGTGGAAACATTTTTTGGATGAAGTTGTAGAGACTTCCGTTTTCCGTCAACTCACTTTCTGATTGGGTATAGTTTTGTCCCACTTACAAAGTGCGTGCGCCGCCCCCCCCCCCCAAACTTAAATGGTTGTAATTCAAGAATACTTTGGAGTATAGACATAGGGCTGGTCTTGTTTTAAGGTAAACAATTACAAACCTAAATTCAAACATAAATGACCATGAAAAGTGACTAAAATGATTTTTTTTTTTAAATGACAGAATTCAACTGCAGTTCAACTTCAGTGTTGCTAACTGATCTGAGAGTAGAACATTATCCATAGAAACAAGCATCCACAGGTATAGGAAATTAAAATGAGTAACAAAAATATCCAAAATGACGCCATTGAACAGACAAACCTAGACACATTCAGCAGATCTGTAAACCTATTGACTACAATAAATCCAAAGAACACAGTTCAATCATTAAACAACACGTAACACTGTAATCACTGTCATATAAAATATTACGTTGATGGTAATAAGAGGTTGTTTTTAGGTTGGTCATACCTCCTGACACCGGAGCATCCATGAAAACTGCACCCATCTTCTCAGCAGCAACAGCCATCTCCTTTGACACTTCTGGGTCAATGGTGCTGGAGTCAATGAGCAGGGTGCCTTTTTTTACTTTCCTGAAGAGGACAAAAATCAAGAAAAAGAAGGCTAAATATCATTGGAAAGACAAGAAGTTTAGGATTATTTAATGGTGCCGAAGAACATGTTTGTAAAGGTGCCCTCGAATGAAAAATTGAATTTATCTTGGCATAGTCAAAAAAAAAAAAAAAAAAAAAAAAAAAGAGTTCAGTACATGGAAATGACATGTGAGTCTCAAACTCCATTGTTTCCTCCTTCTTATATAAATCTCATTTGTTTAAAAGACCTCAGAAGAACAGGCGAATCTCAACATAACACCGACTGTTACGTAACAGTCGGGGTGTACGCCCCCAATATTTGCATATGCCAGCCCACGTTCCCAACATTATAAAAAAAGGCATTAGACAAGGGCAGCCAGTAACGTATGGATCTGTGCACAATATTTAAAGTGTTTAAAAATGAAAATAGCGACGACTCTTGTCTCCGTGAATACAGTAAGAAACAATGGTAACTTTAACCACATTTAACACTACATTAGCAACATGCTAACGAAACATTCATAAAGACAATTTACAAATATCACTAAAAATATCATGATATCATGGATAACGTCAGTTATTATTGCTCCATCTGCCATTTTTCGCTATTGTTCTTGCTTGCTTACCTAATCTGATGATTCAGCTGTGCAGCTCCAGACGTTAATACTGGGAAAACTATTGGTTTCAATGGAGCTACGATCAACTTAAGCTTACGATGCTTTTGGGAAACGCTGCCCAGGCTGATTTATCAGATGATATTTGGCTATTTTTATATTTTTCACAGGCCAGTAACTGTGTCTGAGTGGGCATTCCAACTGATGTCAGAGCTAAACATTTACTTGTCAATATATAATAAACAAATATTTTGAATAAATACTGTGCAAAATGAATTAATCTCTTTTGCTGTCAGTAAGATTTTTTAATGTTTTTTCATTTTTATGCTCTTCAAGGCTGCATTTATTTGATCAAACATATGGTAAAAACAGTAATATTGTGAAATGTTATTACAATTTGAAATAACTGTTTTTACATTAACATGTAAGTTTAAAATGTAATTTATTCCTGTGATTTCAGCATCATTACTTTAGTCTTTTGCATCACATGAGCCTTCAGAAATCATTCTAATATGCTGATTTGCTGCTAAAGAAACATTTCTTATTATTATCAATGTTGAAAACAGTTGTGCTGCTTAATATTTATGTGGAATGATACTTGCAATACATTTTTAGGGTTCTTCGATGAAAAGAATTAAGGTTCAAAAGAATAGCATTTATTTCAAATAGAAATGTTATAAATGTCAGCATGCTTGCTATATAAAAGTATATATATAAAAAAACTGTATTGACCCCAAACTTTTAACGGTACCAGCATTATATTAGCCATCAGCCATTAAAAAATGCAAACATAAACTACTACTTTAAACGTCTATAAACGACTACTCCAATAATGTAACATATAATGTTACTTTAGTACTGCATTTTGCATGCCTCCGCTCCAAGCACATATTCTACATTAAGACTAGACAGACCAGATTTTCCCAGATTTAACCCTTGTGCATCAAAAAAAAAAGAAGTTAAATTTTTCTAAGTCCAAAAACTATCATAAAAATATGATTTATTAATATTTTTTTCCACTTTCACTGATGTCATTTTTTTTTAACCAGCATCTGTTCTATCCATAGATACCAAACATTCATTAATTTTAACCCTTTAAATGCTGGTTTGTTTACATAATGCCATAGGTGTTTTTTTTATGCAAAAATTAAAAATAGTAGTTTATTTTCTTAAACTAAATGCTAAGTAGAATTTTTTTTTTTTTTTTTTTTTTTTTGCTTATTAGATTCTTGGGTGTGTCAATGAAGAACAACAACATTAATTTTGAGGCATTTATATTTTTTATATAGTGTCAGATTATTTACAAAAACGAACACTTAGGACTATAATGAACAAAAATGTCCATGCCAAAAAACTGTCATAGAAATATTATATATTAATATTTTTTTCCACTTTCACTGACTGTTTTTTTTTAATCAGCATCTCTTCTATTCATAATCACTAAACATTCATTCATTTTCAGAAATTTAATGCTTTACAAATCGGTTTCTTTACATCCTCGGCTTCTAATGCATCTGTGTGCTCACTGTCAGTGGGCAACACTAGCTTCAGAGCTTCCTCTGCTGAGTAACGTCTCTTCATCTTGCAAACAATGAAATGATCAACCCCTCAAGCACCACATATTTATAGGTTTGGCTGTGAGGACACCTGTGTGAACTCAAACTTTGTATAAAATCTACCAGACTAAACAATCAGTATTTTCTTGTGGTGAAAACTAAAACAATGTGTTTAGGGGCTTCTGAACTTCTACTTCAAATTCAAGTGTACCTTTTATCTCAGTACAAAAACAATAACAAGTGAAAAGGTGCAATCAAGGGTTAAGATGCGTGTTTGGTAGAAAAAGAAAAACCTCAAAGCTCATTAACCTTCTTTGACCTTTTTCATAGTTTTCACATGGCCCTATGACCCTGCCAAGGGTGTGACTCATGGAGTGGGATTTTTGATTGCCAGTACAATACAATTTCTTTCAAACTAATTACACTTTAAATTTTCAGTAAACACATGCAAACTACACTCTGACATCCTTACCAACAATTATAGCTGCATTATTTTTCAAATTGACTCTATAATATGCATAAGCAGAAAACACAAATAAAGCGAGTATTTCTTTTATATGCCAAATTTGAAAATATGGCACAATCTATTAAAAAATGGTAAAAATGTAAAATTTTAAGCCTTGCCGATAGAATGAATGCCTAATTGCAAATATTGTATCATTTTATAGTCAAATGGCCCTGGGTTAAAAATTGCAGTTTTAATGGGTTTCAAAATTGAAATTGTCATTTTTTGTACGGAGGGTAAAATTTATTTTTTTGAAGGAAATGAGGGTAAAATATTAAAATTCCAAAAAAAATATACACCTGAGCCAAAATTCATGTAGTTGGCATTAACAAAGGCACACTTATAACAAAAAAACCCTGAAATGGACAAAAATGTCCATAAGGTTGCACAAGGGTTAAGGTAGATTTAAAAGAATTAGCTACTAAATTAAGCCTAGACTTGTACTAATCATACCGTCAGTGGAAACTCGTTATTCTTGGACTAATCTTAAACATTATAAATGATCCAGACAAGTGCTGTGCAGATTCCTATATACAACTAAAATTAATTTTGGTAATGTAGGAATTCAGCACTTTCTTCAATCTGTTAAAAGTAAGCAAGTATGGATTTAAGAGAAAACACTACTGACAGTTTATTCTGAGAGGACATACTTAAGGATGCCATTGGGACCTTTGTAAACCTCAATGACATTGGGGCTGGATGGTAGCATGGTGATGATGCGGTCAGCTTTATCAGCCACTTCAGCGGGGGAATCCAGGATCTGAGAGGAAAAGCAGGGCAATTATTTCTATAGGCTCATACACTTTTCTGTACAGTCTAGACATAAAGCAAACAATGGGATAATGGTGATTTATTTTGTTTTGAGTGCATTGTGTGAGAAACAGACACTTATACCTGCGCTCCTGAATCCTGAAGCTCTTTGCAAGACTCTGGGAAGACATCAGTAGCAATGACAGGATATCCATGCTTCAGTAAGTTTCTAGCCATAGGTGTTCCCATGTTACCCAGTCCAATAAAACCCACTGGGGTCTTGGAGGCCATTGACCTACAGGACACTGAAAAGCAACCAACAGTCAGAAATCTAAAAATAAAATCTTTTCTACTTAAACTGAAAGCTATAATAGTCAAAGAGTGCACCAACAAAGACAACAGAAGATGTTTTTAACATATATAGGTCTATAAATCAGTAATTATGTGAGAGCAATCCTCTAAAAATCAATGTAACGTCATGTCATGTCAGTATAACAGGGGTCTAATCAATCAAATTCATGGAATATCACATTGAGCACCATTAAAGAAGTCTTTGCAAGATATGCAATTCATTTAACCATCAATATCAATATATTTTAAAGACCTTCAAAACCTTACAGATCCAGATGTTTGGAGGAAAACTCAAAATAAACATATTTATTATGACACAAAAGCTTAAGTCCATTATCTGAATTTAGTGAGAAGGGTGACAAATGTCTTTAATTTCATAAGACAATTTATAACACTTAATTGTTTATAGTTTACAGTTGAGCACCCAAACCCCAAGCTACGTTGCACAACTTACATTTCTGATGCTTAAAAAGCAAACAGTGACTTGCTTATTTGTGTACAATGTCTGTTCATATATTTTGACATAAATGTCCAAATATATTTAAAATATGTTCACATATTTTGCAGACTGACAAACAAATCAGATGAATAATGTAAATTTCCAAACCGCTCCTTGCAATAACATTAGCGGTGCTATAATCTCTTTGGACTGTCAATTAAAAATTAATGCAGAAAGAACATACCGAATGAGATCTCCACATGTTTATTGCTTCTTTTACAAAAATTCCGACACCCTCTAAACAAAGCGGCCATGCTTATTTCTCTTGACCTCAGTACCTCATTGACAGTGAACGGAGTCAGGAACTCAGGGGGCGGGCTCTATGATTGACAGCACTATTCCTCCAATCACTGATAAGGATTTGTTAGCGAGATATCAGGCAGTTTCTCCCCGAGTTCCTGCTGTTATTTCTTTGAATAGGTTAAGGTGATACTTCTTAAAAAATTAAGAATGGCTAGACGTTTAGTGAACTTTTGATCGTGTTGTCCTTGCACTTAAAGGAGAACAATCATATTTAGCACATTTCCAAATCTAAGAGTGACAGATGGTGTTAATCTCGATACTACCTATTACAAATACATGAATATTTGAAATGACAAATTGTACAATAAATAAATAAAACTAAATTCAATATCCTTAAATATTAAGGGCTCCCTTTAAAAACCTGTACATTTCTTTAGTAATGTTTTATGCTCAACTCTAAAAAATATCAACACTAGAAAATGATGTTTGTGAGGTCAATATGTATAAATGATTTAATATATTTTATCCTGTAATCAAGAAAGTTGTGAAAATTCAGTTTTCATAAGATGTGGGAACGGTTATTTAAATGCAAGAGTCCCAATATTAGTGTTCCGTTTTCCTATGCATTTTGATTCCATTGTCATTTAGTTAGGCATTATTTCAGTGCCTTAGATTCGTGCTTTGATAAATACTTGCTTATCACCCTCACTTTTGATATATCTACAAAGATATTCTTTATATATATACTAAACAACTATTTTGATATATACACAGCTGAACTGCTTATACTGTCTAGGAAGTTTTAACTTCCTAAAATAAAATCACACTTAACATATTAAATGATCAAAAGTTTCCTGCATACAATGACCATTCTATATTCTAAAACGTCTATATTCTAAAATTGCTTCGCATTTTCCCATAATTTCCACGTATGTTTTGGTGAAGCAAACGAATCGTTTTTTTGAGTCGGACTGAAAGGATTCGTTTACGAATCGAACGAAATCAGTCAGCTGATAGTCCGAACATTTACCCGACCAAAGCCTTTCTTAAGAAATATACGTCAGATATTGAAGTAAATTGTTCTTTCTGTCACTCTGCTGAGAAAGATTTCATTCACTTGTTTTGGCAATGTACCCACACAAAGAAATTTTGGTCAGATGTATTATTGTTTATCCAATCACATTTTATAAGTGACTTTTCTTTCTGTTTTAAAGATGTTTTCTTTGGATTGTTCGACTACTCTAAAGAGAATATAGGGAAATATTACATAATTAATTTGTGTTTCCTACTGGCTAAATTTCACATACATAAACAAAAATGTACTGGCTATAAACCTCTCTTTTCTCTATTCAGAGATGATCTAGACAGGTATATCAAAACTACCAAATGCTCTAATCCCAAAGCTATGAAAACTGTTTCTCTTTATAAATCCGAACATTTGAAGTGAACCGAGATTTTTAACCGGCTCCCGTTCGAAAGAACCGATTTGCTGAAAAGAGTCGAACCTCCCATCTCTATTTTCTTGGGATTATTCACTAACCAATGGTAAACCGCGAATTTCTCTGACAAGGGTAAATAAACCAATCACAGGGCGCAACCGACCGGAAGTAGCAATGACGTTTCTAGATTCCCAAAACATGTTGACACCCGGTTCACCTACATGACAGAGACGCACTCAATCAGCGTTGTCTAGCAGTCTAACCAACAAGAGTTACAGATCATCAAGTAAACATGGATTACAGGTATAACGGACTATAGCGACGGCTGTGTTAATATAAATATATAGTGAAAATCTTGGAAATATATGATGGAATTGCATGCGGTCCATCTCGATGTATTTAGGGGTGGGATTGCAGTGGAGTGATTAAACACATTTCATCAGCTCATCCTTAAAGGACACCGACAGTGATTATGTCGTATAATATATAGAACAAATGCTCTATATCATCTGATATACTTCTAACTATCATTAAACCCCGCAGTGACTTGGTAGTTAGCAACATGATGCAAGTCAAATATATATAGACAAGTGGCTTTTCGGTTTAAGCATATCATGTATTAATAAGATCAAGAAATAATGTTTAGTGAGTTCTTTGCTCGTATGTCGTTTGCTGTATTCAGTCGAGCTGTCATTGACGTTAAAGGCCTGAGAAGGGATGACAGCACCATCAGCAGTGCCATCTATACAGGCCTACTCGGCATCGCCCCATCCGGCCTGAAATAGGGCAGGTCTTCTTCATGCAGCTGCATTTGGGCTTAAACCAAATGTATGTCAGCTCAGAAATATTTAAGCATCTATATAACATATTTATGCATTAGAATTGCATGTTGTGTATGGTTTATTCAAACCATCATGCAATTTTAGCCTATATTAGCATATAATGTCACTAAACTTTCAAAGTAACTTCATGAACTAAATATAAACTTATGTGAACATTTTAGGAATTAAAATGAATCAGGAGAGATGTTATGTGGAAGTTTCATGAAAAACCTAATGTTTTCAACATGG
The DNA here is from genome assembly GCF_024489055.1 of Chanodichthys erythropterus. Classification (NCBI taxonomy): domain Eukaryota; kingdom Metazoa; phylum Chordata; class Actinopteri; order Cypriniformes; family Xenocyprididae; genus Chanodichthys; species Chanodichthys erythropterus. The sequence continues at coordinate 1,259,202 of NC_090235.1, read as the reverse complement.
TCTCGTCTATGCTGTGGGTTTCTCCATGCTCTCTACAAGTAAGATAAGATCATTTCTTGAGCTGTCAAATCGATTAATTGCGATTTAATAGCATCTAACGTCATTTTTTGTTTTGTTGGGATTGGAAAGATTTTTTAATGTTTTTGAAAGAAGTCTCTTCTGCTCACCCAGGCTGTATTTATTTACTCAAAAATACAGTAAAAACAGTCATATTGTGAAGTATTATTACAGTTTAAAATAATTATTTTCTGTTTGAATATATTTTAAACTGTAATTTATTTCTGTGTTGGCAAAGCTGAATTTTCAGCATCATTACTCCAGTCTTCGGTGTCACATGATCCTTCAGAAATAATTTTAATATGCTGATTTGAATATGCTAATATGCTCAAGAAACATTTCTGATTATTATAAGTGTTGAAAACAGTTGTGTACATTTTTTCAGGATTCTTTGATGAATAGAAAGTTCAAAAGAACAGCATTTATTTGAAATGGAAAGTTTTGGGGTCAGTAAGATTTTTTTTTTTTTTTGGAAATAATTACTACTTTTATTCAGCAAGGATGCATTAAATTGATCAAAAGTGACAGTAAAGACATTTATAATGTTATAAAAGATTTATATTTCAGATAAATGCTGTTCTATTCATCAAGGAATCCTGAAAAAAAAATGTACACAACTGTTTTCAACACTGATAATAAGAATAGATGTTTCTTGAGTACCAAATCAGCATATTAGAATGATTTCTGAAGGATCATGTGACACTGAAGACTGGAGTAATGATACTGAAAACACAGCTTTACATCACACAATAATTATTACATTTTAAAATATATTCAAATAGAAAACATTTATTTTAAATTGTAACAATATTTCACAATATTACAGTTTGCTGTATTTTGGATCAAATAAATGCAGACTTGGTGAGCAGAAGAGACTTCTTTTAAAAACATTAAAAATCTTACTGATCTTACTGACACACACACATATATATACACACACACTTTTATGTTAGATGTGTTTAATCGATTTGACAGCACTAATCAAATCAATATTTCAAGTCCATTTTTTATTTATTTGCTAAGTAGCTAAATAATAATGCAGAACAATAGGGTGATACAGGTCCCTTTTGGGGTTTATTTCACAATAATGACCATCTGACTGAACATTATCCCTTATCCCACTATCAGTCCTCATTATTTCTTTGTAAGTTTTTATTCCTTCTCGTTTCAGGTAGACCAATCACAGGCTTTCCCTGAGCACTTATGATGTCATCAGCCTGTAATACGGTAGCATCTGCAGGTGGAGGAGGAAGTGTTGTCATGGAGACGTCCAACTTCGCCCATGTCATCTTCCAGAATGTTGGGAAAAGCTTCCTCCCGCAGGCAGCGCTTGAATGTCATTACACTCTCACCTCTTTCATCACCCCACATCCCAAAGACTGGGTTGGCATCTTTAAGGTTAGTATCTCACCCATGTCTACAAAGATCTGCTCTGTGCATGACCTACTACAACATTTAGTTTTTCATTCACAGAAATGTTTTTTGTAGGAAAACTATATCCTTCCATCTGATTTAATCTCACGTCGCGCTTCCTTTCATCTTGAAATTTAATCTTGCACTTATTCAAGAGGAAATGAGTGCACGGAAACTTTACATCTTGTTAAGATACAATGACAGTTTATGACTCGTATTAAAGGCACTTCAAATCAACCAAATCTTTCCAGACAGCATTTAGAGTGGTGGGTTGCAAGGGAAAATGTGAATTGGAAAAAAGATGTTTAATCCACTCAATATCACTTGTTTTGATGGTTAGTTTATGGGGGAAAGGGTTGCGGTGTGAGTGTGTGTTTGCGCGCATGTGCTGTTGTGCTGGATGGTGTTGCTGTTTCCCATGACAACTGAATCCTTCCTTATGCATTTTCTTTAGTATTTTTTTGTCATATTTGTGTCTGCAATATAATCTAATGAAATAACGGATATTACCTGCCATGTATAACACACATCTAGATAATAGTACTTAGGCTTATTATAGACCATTATAAATGGATCATAGATAAATTCTGACTATCTATGGACTCATATTTAAATAAGCAATGAGGGAATATAGGAAATATTCTCAGGCACTCATTCACAATTAATACACATACCTTAAAGGGGATAGTTCATCCAAAAATGAAAATTCTGTCTTCATTTACTCACCCTCAAGTTGTTCAAAAGCTGTATGAATTGTAAATGATGACAGAATTTTTATTTTTGGGTGAACAATCCCTTTAACCTGTGCTTGGTATTACTAAGTAAACCACAGGCTCCCTCTGGTGGTATTAAGAATCTACTGCTCCGAACAGACAGCGAATTGTCTGTCAGGAGTTGCAAAATTTCATAATAGTTTAGAAATTACTTGCATTTTCTGTGTGCAGTTTTTTTTACTCAGCTAAAATAGAAAATAATTGGAACTTATTTTCAATGAAAATTTCAGTTTTATATTAAGTTAATATTTTTTATAATAAATATTATTAATTATATCTAAATAATTGTATATGGATCTTTTTATTTGTATAGTTATACAAAGCTGCAGCTTTTTAGTTTGTGCTTGTAATGTCCCTGTACATGTTGTATAAAGTGGTCAGTGGTTTAAAAAAAATTGAAAACTATGCTCTTTAATATTTCATGCGGAACAAACATAGTATTCTTTATCAAGGAGGATGTTGAGGCATGTTAAAAATAGGCTACCTTTAAGCAATTCTCAAAAATGCTGTGTAATCATGCATATACACATACATATAAGTTTGTGCACAGACACACACACACACACACACACACACACATTCAGACAGGTACTATATAATTAAGTTGTCGCGCACATGCCGAACATGTTCTTATGCACTTGATTTATAGTTACGTCAGCCCTCTTATTATTTAATTTATCATTTATTGGTCCTGTATGTACAAGCATGGCTTGTTTGAAACACACTCGGATGCCTTCTCTCTCTCCTTCCTCTTGCTCTCCTCTTTTCTTCTCTGTAATTAATAGGTGATTTCTTCACAGATGACTGTGTGCCAGATGAAAGCAGAATACTTTCCGTAAAAAAAGAGATTACAGATGTGATAAATTGTAATCAAAGTAAATGTCAGGTAGTGTTGTGAGAAATCATGATGACAAATTGCTGACAGTGTGTGTGTGTGTGTGTGTGTGTTTGTAACTGTAAGATGTAACAGTATGTGGCATGTTTATGATAATGGATTATATTCTGTACTTAATTTCCTATCATATTTAATTTAAAAATGCATAAAACCATATAATCACTCATTTGCACACCCACAAATATGGGTGGTTATAGAGGTGAAGATTTTACATGTGCTTCAAAGGCAGAAATGATGAAATTCACATGCACACACATTTTAGAGTAACCACACAATTTTAGGCGCCTTTGAAGCAAGTGTAAAATTTTCACCTTTTTCCCGGTCTCTTTTTCCATTACGCCTCCTTTTCCAGCCCTACACACACACACACTGAGCCCCCCTCTCGCTGCTGGCTAAGAAGTGCAGAAGGGAGGTTAAGTGTTTCCATTCCTCCTTGAGGTTATTGATATTTATAACCTGTGAAATTGGTATGAAACGAAGTATTAGGACTTAAGTTCTCTCATTGAGACTGTCTCTGTTTAATGTTTTGATGTTAATAATGTTAATGTTTCTGTGTTTTTTCTCCCTCTTTATCCATCTCTGTTTTGACTGGGTGTTCCTTAAACTTTTATATAGTCTCTGTGTTTATGTAGTTTCACTTGTATTGTTATGGCCAAAATGAACTAGTCTGTGTTTTAAACGTTTTACTTTAACTGTTTTCAAAGGCCTTCATTGGTCTGGTCACGGAAGTTTTAGTTCTGACTCACTTCATGTTTGCTGTGTGTGTGTGTGTGTGTGTGTTAGGTGGGCTGGAGCAGTGCAAGAGACTACTACACATTCCTTTGGTCTCCCATGCCTGAAAACTACACTGAGGGATCCACGGTTCACCGAACCATCATCTTTCAGGGTATGCACTCACACACGCCTAAAGTCAACATGTAATGCCTCATACAACTCATTTTACATCCGTAATGTTATGTTTTTCTAATTGAAACAGGAGAGACATGTAGAGTGGGATGTTATTTTATTTGTTGGGAATTGATTGGATGGTCCAGCTCACTTTTATCCATCATGATTTGATTGGACTGTCAAAATGGGTGTTATTATTAATGTTATTACATTATTATTTATTATTTTTGTAAGTAATTTGATGGAATTTTTGATGGCATTTTGCCATAAAGACAGATCATCCAAAATGAATCTTTGCTGTTTTTGTGTTTTTTGTTTTGTTTTGTTTAGATTTTGTTTTGATTTGTTTTGTTTTGTTTTGTTTGCACATTTTGTTTTTGATATGATTTTGCTTCAGTTTTGTTTGCAAGTAGCTTTCCTGTTGTAAGTTTGTAGGCCGATGTGTTGACTAATTTACAAGGGAAGCAGGAGAAAAGTGTAGGGTGGGGCATTATTTTATTTGTTGGGAATTGATTGGATGGTCAAAACTTTAATCCATAATGGTTGTACTGTGAAAATTGGTGTTATTATTAATATTAATATATTATAACTAAAAAAAAAAAAATGTTTTATGTTTATTTTTCTTTATTTTTTGTGTTTATTGCACAAAATGACCAGGGTCATTAGTAGTAGTAGTAGTAGTAGTAGTAGTAGTAGTATTTAAGCAAATCAAGTTTATAATTTTGAGTTCATGTCATCTTAAAGGTGCTGTATGTAATTTGTATGAGGTGCTGTATGTAGTTTACTAAATACTAAAGCATAAAGATACCATAATAATGTTTGCAGAGATTTATCGAACATGCTTGTTCACATACTTGTTTGTCCGAAAAACAATGCTACAGTCAGTTATTCCACTTTGAAATGTCTGTTTTTGTTTTGGTCTGTGTGATCCCACCCACTGTCAGTTTACACAATAGTATTTCAACTCCCCGGGTTGCCAGTTGGCAGAAAACGCTGCAGACATGGAAGCCAGCAAACAAACTGGGTCAGAGATTGCACATTCTACTTGACCGAAAAAGCCTCGGCATCCATCTAAAAAGCTCTATGTCCAGAGGCATATTAAAACGATATAAAATCAATTGATCAACTTAAGGCCAATTCACACCACACAGACAAACACCAACAAACACATTTGTTGGGTTTTGTCTGATCAGTGTGTTACCCCTGTTGGCGTCTGTTGGAGTTGTTCAGTCAGCGTTTGATGGTGTCTGTTGGGCAGTGTGAACATGAAAATTCTAAATCCATCTTTTAACTTGTTTGTTGGCTTTTTTTCTGTGCGGTGTGAATTGGCCTTTACAGTGTAAGGCTTGTCGCCTTCCATTGTCAGTTGCGCTTGTTCCTGTTGCTTTTCCTCAATCTGGCAACCTGCCTGAGCGTTGAGTATGCTGAGGAGGGGATGGGAGAAACAACTTTCTCCAATATTTTAAATTTGAACTGCAGTACCTATTACAACCACTAGTTGTAAATACTGCACACTGCACCTTTAAAGAGACAGTTCAAGTAAAATGAATCTTTAATGATTTTTTTGTTTTGTTTTTTGGTTTCAAATTGTTTTCTGTTTTTAGTTAGAGACTACATTCCATAAAGACAAACCCGGGTAATTAAATACTCTACATGCTGTTTCCTAGGCTACTATGTTCCCCGTAGTGATGGTGAGTTTTATCAGTTCTGCTACGTCACACATACGGGTGAAATCAGAGGTGCGAGCACGCCGTTCCAGTTCCGCCCAGCTACACCCACAGGGGAGGAGCTACTGACAGTGGAAGATGAGGGGAACTCAGACATACTGGTTGTGACAACAAAGACCGGACTACTTGAGGTGTGCAAATCTCACACACAAGAGTGCAAACCTGTTGCCCTGTTCCAATACATAGTGAGAAAGCAGCATTTTAAGGCATTATCATTTTGTATTTCCAGATTCAAAATGTAAGGAACTTAATCATGGTGTCTCCTAAAATAATGTGTGTTAGCCAAATTATAAAGCAGAATTGCATATTGTTGTTTTTTGCAAGGATGCATTGCAACAATCCCAGGGAAAAAAAAGAAATAAAAATGAACGTTTGTTAAGTTCACTGTTTAGTGCACTGTGTACTGTTTTTATTTACTTATTAATTTAAATAAAAATAAATAAATACATTAAAAAATATTTACATATTTGTTTAGTTCTGAACTAAAAAGCACTGATTTAAAAAAAATAGTTCAGTGTAATTAAAATGGATTCTTTTGTCTCCAATTTTGTCTCCTGTTTTTATATGCTTATTAGAGTAGATAAAAATAAATAAATTTTGTTTAGTTCAGTACTAAAAAGCATTAATTAAAAAGAGTTCAGAATATTATTTTAGCTAACATTTGTGTGTTCTGAGTTTTAATATGTTTGTTACAGAATCAACCCATTATCTCAGCATTATCTCAGCTTGTTTCAAACTTTATCTGAATCAGTTGTGAAGTGTGGAGCTCTGTGCTTTGTGTTGTGCAGAATTGCTGCCTTTCAGTGTCATCTATCAGCTTCCATTATGGTCAGATGCTGTCTTAAAAGACAGCTGCCTATGTAGATGGCAAGTCAGCTCACTTGGTTTGGAACAGAGCTTGTGTCTGTTATTTATTTTGGCTTATTATCTGTGTGTTTGTGAGCAGCAGCGTGTAGAGGAAGTTCAACAGGAGTGCAAAGAGCTTCAGAAAGCACTACGCCTCCTCACACAGGAGAGGGATCAGCTACAGGAGAGGCAGAGACAACAGAACCAGGTACCAAACACACACTCTCATATAAAGGTGACCAGCCAATGAAGCAGCATAGATGGCTTACACACAGTGTTTGAGCAGCATATAACACACCAGAGATCACAAGTTCAAGTTATCTGCACATCAAAGCACTCTCCAATGTGTGTGTATGTTCACATTTGTGCTTTAAGACTTTCTGTCTCCAAGTGTAAAACGCCTTTCTGTTTGACTGACGGTGAACTTACTCCCACAGAGCACTTTATCTTATCAGATAATGGCTGTGTGTGTCTTTGTGTGCATTACTGACCTTTCCCATAAAGTCATGTGATTTATCCGTATGTAATTCTGACTGTGCTGAGGATGATTTACCGAGAGTAAGAGAACTGGGAGTTTGAGAAACAGAGAGAGACAGAGAAAAGCTGACATGGGCAACTGTTATCATGGCGGTGCCATGTCGACCACAGAGGGTAGACGTGACGTCAAACGCGAGCACGCAGCCAGGAGTAAATGTCCACCAAAACCTCAACAGAAAGGAGGAGACCTGCCCAGTCCCTGGGACAACAGCAGCCAGTCACGCAATTTTCTCTCTCTTCCTCTCTCTGTCTCTCCCTTATCTTCAGTTTTTCATACTTGCTTTGATGATATTTAAAGGTGTTGTAAGTGATTTATTTTTTGAAATACCACACATAAAATGTCACTAGTACTACTTGATAGATATTGCTGAAAGTTTTCCTGAGAAATCACAACTGTCTTTGTGACAGCCGTGTGCTCTCTGAAAAGGGGCCATTCACACAGAAAGTGTTTTTGCTATTAGAGAGATGCAGGGCAGTGGAACAGAAAAAAAAAAGCAAGGTCTAGCACTGCGTTCTTAGAATGCCATGTAATGCGCGAGACTCTCAGAAGACGAGAGTGCAGTGGTCAAATGTGTCCATCTAAACACATGTTTTTGCTTTAAAAAAAAGAAGTAGCACAGTGAAATGCAAAAACACATTCTTGTGCCTCTTAAATAGGCATTTGTTTTTGTTTTTTAATTGTTTGTTAACTGTCAATCATTTTGGGTCTTCGGGTTTGCAGGCATTCAATTGGCTGATTTGCCTTTGAAAGGTGGGTTTTTTTAAGAGAGAGTGTGTGTGGCAGTCATAATGTCAAGTTAAATAAATGCATTAACGCCTTTTTAATTTATATACACTACCATTCAAAAATTTGGGGTCTGCAAGATTTATGTTTTTAAAAATGTTATGAAATATTCTTAGTATTTTTTTAAATATATTTTAAAGGGGTCATGACATGAAAAAATGAAGAAGAAAAAAAGGTTCAGAGCTTAAAACTTCCTCCTCATTATAACCAAGGCATTTATTTAATCAAGCTCCAAAAACGTCTTGTTTTGAAATTGTGGGATCTGACGTCACAGGCAAATTTATTTGCATATGACTGCCTCCAGAGCAAGACATCGACGAATAGTACGATGGCTACGTCCGAAAACCTAGGTAGCTGTCTTGCTGCCTTGCTATCTTATAAGAGAATGACTTGTACGGCAGCGTTTGTGCATGAAGGTACCTCACGAAATTGATTTCGGACAGACTTCTGAGGCAGCGTAACAGTTTAATGAACTACAGCAATATAGCGCGAGCTTTGGTGAGAACTAAACAAATATTTAATTATTACAGTAGTAATTTCTCGATAGAAATGATATCAAAATTGAAATATGTTGGTCAAAATCGTACATTTATACACAAACTGAGCAGCAAACGCAACTTTCGGACGCCATCTTTATTTTTCTAGCTCAACTGTCACAGAATGGAAAGCACAGGATTGTGGGATATCAAAGGCAGCTAAGGATACATCCATGCTTCCTTCAAAAATCGATCTGAGGAAGGTATCTCATGAGACAGGAAGTGAAGCTAACATTGTATTCGGACGTGCCTTGATGCCTTACTACCTTGAAATGTGTCCTCAGAAGGCAGCATTTTCCAGTTTTCGGACGCAGCCGTAATCTCACCATAGTCCCCGCCCACTGGCATTCAGTTACTTAACGGCTGATATTTTCCTACACTGGAGAATGTAGCATCAAAAGCAAATAGAACACATTATAATCACTGACACTGTCTACATTGGATACAGTATACAGATGCACGTCCAGTTTCTGAGGTCCACGCACCTCAGTTTCTGAGGTCTGTCGACAACAGGACAAATGGAAGGGTGAAAGAACATTCGCTTTTGACGCGTCCAGTTTAAACAGCTAGTTTACAGACTTCAGAAGGATCCCAGCATTGGAAACAAGTGAATGGTTTATTGTAAAGGTGCAATATGTAATATTTTTGCAGTAAAATATCCCAAAACCACTAGGTCAGTGTTATATATTTTGTTCACTTGAGTACTTACAAAATCCCAAATGTTTCCAACTATTTGTAAATTGTGAGAAAATTGCAAATTTAACCAAGGCTCCGGGACGTGTGAGGAGTCGCCTGTCAATTGCGTCATACCCGCGTTAACCCTCGGTCTGTCTTTAATAAACAAGGGAACAACTGTTTTATTTATAGACAGAAAACGAATTGTTGTTATATAGCTCAACACGTTTAGTCATATTGTTTAAATCTAATTTTCTTGATTTTTTGCGAACACCATGCTTTACCATGCCTCAGAGAAAAACAAAATTTTGTCAAATAGCTAACATAGCATAATCAGATGCAACTTTATTTTTAGTAACAGTAATACAGAATTTTCTCTATCATTCAATATGTTTTAAAACAATTTTAATGCCATTTAAAAAACAAGCCATCCGGCATTTAATATGATATTCTAAAATCGATCTATCTTACTGCAGTGTGTCTCAAACAAGTGTCTCACAGCAGCCGCTGAGCGAACGCACAGAATAACGCTATAACATCATTTTCAACACTCTTAAATGTATCTAATATAATAAACAGAGCTACGTTACCTCATACTCATGACCGGAAAAGCGGAAGCAGCGCCAGCGACTGTGTCATAATAAAAGTTCCGCTGCTCGCGGCTTGTGTTGTGCAATCGCTCCAGCGGCCTCGTTTAGCTCCCACAACACTCGGTCCTGCTCTGATTCATACTACATTAATGTTAATAATCACATCCATACACATGATTTCTTCCCGAGTCTTATCCTCATTCTTTTGCACCGTCCGTTAAGGTGAAGACCACATGTCCCACGATTCTGCGCTCGAACTTGGCTTCATCAAGCTACGCCTTTGTTTTGAATAGGCTTCTAGCGACCTCTAGCGGACAGAATTCTTACATACTACACCTTTAATGACATCCCGGATCGCAACATAGAATTATATGTTTGGAGGTGTTTTGTTTTGTAAACAAGGTACTGTTTAAACTTTTGTTGAAAGATGAAGCAGCCAATTATATTGGATCTGGCAGCAGCTGAATCACAAACTATAAGTAAATTAATTCATGTAATGCTTTGTCTGTAAATGACGATTTTATATGGATAATGTTTTCAAAACTCTTACTCCCGTGCAGTAGCCATTGGGTGTTGATACTGTTTCCTATGCAGTGACGTTATGGCCAATCATAACATTTACTGTCAAGCTTTAAGGGAACCGCCCCTTAAAAACGGATGATTTCAGACAGAGGGTCAGAACAAAGGTTGAAAATTTGTTTTCTGCATATATATTTGTTTTTGTTTTGTTTTTGTTTTTTTGTTTTTATGCAAAAAAAAAACTTTATTAACATTATAAGTGAACCTCAAGGAACACATTAAAATAATGAAAAAAAAATCCATGTCACGATCCCTTTAAAATGTACATAATTCCTGGATGGTCAAGGTGAATTTCCAGTTTTCAGTGTCACATGATCTTTCAGATTTAAAGGGATAGTTCACCCAAAAATGAAAGGGTGAGTAAATGAGGACAGAATTTTCATTTTTGGGTGAACTATCCCTTTAATTGTAATATGCTGATTTGATGTAACACAAGTAACATTTCTTATTAATATCATCATGTTGAAAATAGTTGTGATACTTAAAATCTTTATTTATTTATTTATTTATTTTATAAATTGAATGCATCCTTGCTAAATAAAAGTATTAATTTCTTTAAAAAAAAAAGGACTTACCCCAACATTTGAACTGTAGCATATCGTTGTACTAAATGATTACCATATTCTTATATATACAAATACACTTTTAAGTGCACAAATTTAAAAATCTTTAAACAGTATCTTATTATATAAAATAATTTATCCAGTGTATCTCTTATCCCTTTTTAATGTTTATTCATTTATTTACCTATTTTTACCTGATTTTTTTCCCCTTTTCTTACCATGAAAATAGCCCTATAGATGGCATAAAACAAGTAAACAAATAAAACCATGTAAGTACCATCAATACCAAAGAATTTTGTGGTGCTCCCCATCCCTTGCATTATTTCTTAAATATGTTTGGCTAATTTCATCCATTTACTACTTTGTGCCATGTTTAAATCCTTTCCACAAAATATTTTTTTCCCTCAACATCAACAAAGAATATGCAAAAAGAAAAAAGGTCATTCCATTAGGTTTTGATGTGGTGGTGATGTTTGAGTGCACAGCAAGCACATTAAACTCTAAAAGGGCCCAGCCCCAGAAAACAGCAGGATATGATTCGATTGATTTGTTGGTCTTTCAGCACCCCCTAGTGTTTCTTCTGGAAACTCTTTTGAAGTGTGTAAGTGTGAATTATGAGTGTCACAAAGGACAAAGAACACCACAAATAAAACATTAACACTTTTATAATTCTCTCTCACACCCCAGTCACACAAACCCTTTCATATGCCATAAGTGTGCGTGTGTCTGTTAAACTGTCAGAACTTACATATGAAAATAGACTTCCTCTTTATCGTGAGAACATAAGTATATATTTTGTGGCTGCTAATTTTACGACCGCACATTTTATTTGCCTGTGCTGCAATTCCGAAACATCATCGGCCGTAAAACACCACGAGTCACCAGATTAGCCGGAGGACAAGGCGTGTATGCGTGCTTTCAGAACCAGATGTTACTGTGATTTACTGATGACGACTGTTAAATATGAGCCACCGCAACAAAAGTGAAATCGAAGCCCCCTTCTTTCCTTCTGACATCATAAAATTTAGTATTTTAGTTTTTGGGGATTGACTGAATCAGGCAAACCTGTATTTCTGATCCTTATTTTCTTCTCTTCCAATTAAGTCTCCTGTAAACTACCACATTATTAACATTTGTCCTTGAATTCTCTGTCATTCACCACAGATTACCCTTTGTTATAATAATATATTTTTTATAATTGTTTAAATAGTTGGTTGGGTCACTTTTGAATCAGTATTGGCATTATAGCTTATTGCTATTGGGTAAAACGCTTGGAGTATTTTGATTGGCTGGAAGGTATGATTGATAGCATTTGCTGTCTAATGGCAGGAGCTGCAGAAAGGCCTGCATGAGGAGAAGGAGGAGGCTCAAGCCAGAGTGAGACAGCTTGAGCAGGACCTGCTAGAAATCACGCAAAAAGCTGTTCTTAAAGAGACCGAACTGGACTGGTAAGGCCCATACACACATTACCTGACATGAATGTAATTCTATTTTTTTTACATATTGGAAAAAAATATCAGACCTTTCAGGCAGACCTTTTCATGCTCAAAAACTCTTGAAACTTTGCACACATGTTGGAATTGTCGGCGACAGGGCCAGACACAAGTTGACATTGGGGGGGGGGGGTATTCTCTGTGCATACCCTTTAATATGGTTGTATTTTAGGCCCTGTTTCCACCTGGTATTAAGATTCGTTTTGGTCGATTGGATCACAAGTGGATGACGCTAAATACAGGTGTAAACGGGGTGTAAAACATTTTGAGCTTGTCCACTTTCGACCACTTCCAGAGGTAGTCGAAAACGCACCGGATTGGGTTCATAGTGGAAACGCTCATGTGGTCTAATGTGTTCAAACAACCAATAAAGACTACCTACTCTCCACCTACTGACCTAACGCGTAAACATTATGGGAATGCCAGACGGGACTTTGTCAGCTAAAGACCCAAGTTTAGTTTGAAGAAGAAAAACGTACCAAGCACAATGTTCTCTCATCATTCTTACCATTTCACAGCACTTGGCGTGGTATTGCGGCTATCAGATTAGAAATGAAAGCTGCTGCTCTCCGTATTTTTTTTTTCATCAAGTCTGGGCACGTTCATATGTAAATTGCGCAAGCTTATTTGGTCCATTAGATCGAAACATCTAAAAATACCCATTCATTTACCTGCACATAGACCTTCCCCTCGAAGAAATCAGGACAGAAGTCTTTGAAAGTGGACAAAAAAAGATGGATTAAAATACCAGGTTGAAATGAGTATGTGTCTCCCTCGTCCACTTGTGATCTGATCATCCAAAACGCATCTTAATACCAGGTGGAAACAGGGCCTTAGGAGCTCTGTAGGGCACCCCTTTTCATCTATAGAAACCAAACTTCATCGGGCCAAACAACTTTCGTACTCTAAGTCATACGCCAATAGGAAGTCAGCTATTATGAATTGTTTGAAAAACGCATGCTTTGGGATTTGATATACTCTTCCTAGTGTACTCATCCAATTGCCACCAAACTCCGGCAGAATGAATTTGAGGATACTAAATTGTGAGTGGATTTTTGATATCTTGAATGGTTTTGGCGAGGCAATGAATTTATGGCAAAAAAAAAAAGGGACACAGGAAGTGTTTTATCTTCTGATTGGTTTTGATGAAACTTCAGATGCATTGTAGGATCACATGGATGTGGCTATTGTGAGTCAAAGTCATAGTGCCACCACCTGGCAGCAGGAAGTGTGTCAGAAATCAAATTGTATGAAACTCGACACATCGGTTGTCGGCCAGTAGACATGGGCAAAGCCTTAGAAATGGGCGTGTAGGGGCTCAGTAGCACCACTAAATTTGGGGGTTAGTTTTACCTACAGTCACTAAACTCAGTACATCTATTGTTCTCATCAAGCCGGACAACTTTCTAATATTAGTAATTACCTCCAACCAGGAGGAAGTCAGCTATTTTTGTTTGAATTTGGATTTTTTTTAATCAAGTTTTGAATTACTGCTACAAAGGCCATCATAAGATTCACACCAAACTTGGATATTGAATCTTAAACAGTGTTGCTATAGCAAGGGATTAAAGTAATCACAAAATGGAAACCGGAAGTATCATATCTTGTAAATCTTGTACTCTATTACTAATACAAATAAAAAGTAAACACTTTTTTTCTTTTATAATTAATGCATTATGTGCAAGTTAAAAATCCTCAGATATTGTGCTATCTGGTTGAAGAAATAAATAAATTCAATTATAACACATAGTATAACCACTAGATGGCAGCACTTTTAAACAGGGCTGAGAAACACCTTATTGCTGAGAACTGTTTTCAGACATAATTACTTTTATTAGCTATTGCATTTGGATATATACTTAGACATTATCAAAGACTACTCTCCGTAAGTTTTGATTTGACTTTTTTGTTTAAAATGTTAAATTTTCTGGCTCAACTAATTGGAAAACCGTATCCAACTGATCCATTGATCCCACTCTGTCTGTGTGTGTGTGTGTGTGTGTGTGTGTGTGTGTGTGTGTGTTTGTGTGTGTTTGTGTGTGTGTGTGTATGTGTGTGTATGTGTGTGTGTGTGTGTGTGTGTGTGTGTGTGTTTGTGTGCGTGTGTATGCGCATGTTTTTGTGATTTACGAGGACACAAATTTTTATAATGACATGGGTATTACACTGGTATTACAACGTAAACATGAAATATGAGGACATTTCATAAGTCCTCATATTTTAAATAGCTTTAAAAACATACTAAACAATATTTAATTAAAAATGTAAAAATGCAGAATGTTGTCTGTGATGGGGTAAGTTTAGTGGTAGGGTAGTGTGGGTGTATAAAAAACATTACGCCTATGGAATGTCCTCAATTTGATAGCAAAACAAACCTATGTGTGTGTGCGTGTGCGTGTGTGTGTGTGTGTGTGTGTGTGTGAGAGAGAGAGAGAGAGAGAGAGAGAGAGAGAAAGTCTATTTTACACTCTTGATGTTTAGAGTTTAACCCTTTCATTGTTGTGTGGTTTTGCCTACATTACAGGATAAGAAATCTCTTCGGACTTAGGATCTTTATAATGACAAAATAAAGGCATACATAACAAGTTTATTTGTAGTGCACTGACTACATAGTTTTATATAATTTGTTTAATAAGAAGAATAAAAATATTTAAAAAATAATCTTAAAATGAATACTTTTTTTTAGCTGCAAATGATAACTTCACACTCATTTGAAAGTGACCTATAACATCCTATGACATGAAATTCATCTAAATGTAAATGATCTCATGGATGTGGCTGTTGTGTTTTGTGGTTATGGTGGCACCAGTTAGATGCAGTAAATGTGCCTTATGCGACTTTGACATAGTCCTAGACATATATTTACCTGCATTAAATACATATTGCCCACCTTGCACAGTTTCTCTAAAGCCACCGAGGTGGCAGTGTTGCTGGGGCTTGGGCCTGTCATCGCTGCTTGCAGCTATATTTTTAACTGTATTTCTTTTCTGCAAAGCTGCTTTGAAACCATATGTATTGTGAAAAGCGCAATGTTATCAGCATAACAATTTGTGGGGAAAAAATAATTGAAAAAATAACATGAATTTCAAAAGGTTAAGATCAGTTTTATCATCTTTTTGATTTGATGATAGCAGCACTTATAGCACTTTCATTGATCATGTTCTGATCAAAGTAATGTAATGATTTTAGATAATCCAAAGATCATCTTGTACTTCAATGGAGGCAACATCTGATCATTTGTACAAAAGAGTTCATGTGATCAATGTTGTGACGTACAAAGAATTTTAAAATATTTCTTTATTTATTCCGTAATGTTATGGTTATTGTTAGGTTTGAATTAGATTTTGAATCCCAGAATTTTATTCTCTCTATGTATTCTGTACATGGAAATAGGGAGGATTTAAATGCATTTTTTTTTGTGACTTCCAGTTTAAGAGACAGGCTGCAGAAGGTGATTTCTGAAAGGGACAGTCTACAAGCTCAACTGAAGAATGAGAGAGACGAGAGGGATCTTTACAAAGTGAGTGTGTGTAGTATATACAGATTATAAAATGTAATTAATCCATTGTACGACAGGCATTGATCCACATGGCTTGTGTGCACACTTGCAGTCTCATGTACGCAGCGCCGAGCTGGAAAACACTAAACTCAGTGCAGAGCTGCAGATGCTGAAAGCAGTGGAGCTGAACAGAGAGGTCACCATCGCACAGTACCAGGAAGAAATGCACAGACTACGCACAGAGAGAGACACACACCCCACTGATGCCGTAAGAGATGGTTATTTAAAAAATATATGCAAATACAATAAATATATATTCATATTCACTACCGGTCAAAAGTTTGGAATAATTGAGATTAAGATGAAAAAAAAAAAAATCGTTAAGATAAAAGAAGCCTCTTATGCTCACCAAAGCTGCATTTATTTGATTAGAAATACAGGAAGAAAAGCTAAATTTTCAGCAATCATTGTGTCACATGATCCTTCAGAAATCATTCTAATGTCGGGATGTGATTTTTTTCCTTAAATAAATAAACTGCAAAATGTTACTTTATTTTATTTTTTTTTAAATACATTTATTTAATGCAAGGATTGCTTCTGTATATGAGGAGACTTTCAACCAGTATAACAAAAAATGTTTCTATAGAGAATTACCTATTGCACCTTTAAGGTTTTTCTGCCAAAATAAAAGGTTTAACGTTGCAAAGAAATTAAGACAACCATAAATGTTCGTATTGTAATTTTACTGTTGTTCTGTTTAAAAATAATAATACCATAATGATAATAACAATTATAATTATTATTAGTAGTAAAAATAATATATTAATACTTTAATTATAGCATATTGAATTATAATATATTATTTTTATTATTTTTAAACACTATTTTATTTTACAGTATAATAGTATTATTGCATAAGTAGGATATTTCTTAACGAATTTAATACAATTAAAATATTTTTTTAAAATAATTGCAAGGGGGTTGTGTCAGATTTTACTTTTTTTCATGTCTTTAGCTGATCACATGTCTGTAATATGCTGATTTGCTGCTCAATAATCATTTCTTATGATCAATGTTGAAAACTACCATTCAAACATTTGGGGTAAGTAAGAAGGGAAAAAAGAAATTAAGACTTTTATTCAGCAATAATGCATTAATTTGATCAAAAGTGACAGTAAAGGCATTTATAATGTTATAAAATAACATTACAAATAAATGTGATTCTTTGTAACTTTCCATTCATCAAAGAATCCTGAAATGTATCATGTTTTCCACAAAAATATTATGTTTTCAACATTGATAAAAACCATTAATAATTGAGTACCAATAATAATTGAGTAGTACCATCAGTATATTAGAATGATTTGTGAAGGATCATGTGACACTGAAGACTGGAGTAATGGCTGCTGAGAATTCAGCTTTGCCATCACAGGAAGTTTTCATGATGTTATTATTTTACTGTATTTTGAATGAAATAAATGCAACTTTATGGTGAGCATAAGAGACTTTTTAAAACAAAACAAAACAAAAAACAACTGTATTTTGATTAGTTATTATCTTAATTATTCCACTACTACTTTTGACTGGTAGTGTAAATCATGCGTCCTCTTCCTAATGCATTTGTGTGCATCTCCAGGGTCTCAAAGAGCAGTTGCGTCAAGCTGAGGAGCAGCTCCAGGCCACACGGCAGCAGGCAGCCATGTTGGGTTCTGAGTTACGCGATGCCTCCGGTGGGCGAGATCGCACCATGGCTGAGCTCTACCGTGCCCGTCAGGAGGCTGAAGACCTACGATCCCGTTTAGCTGAGGCCCAGGAAGAATGCAGACATGCTCAGAATCAGCTGGACAGGATGAGAAGCCAGGGATCACAGGAAGTGGTAACCACAACTAACTGTCCCTTATGTTTATTTGATTGTGAAGATCTATTAATAACAATATGAAGAACTCATGGTTTGTTTAGACACAATGTGAACTGGGAGATAACTCTCTTTCTCTCTGTTATGTTCTTGCTTTATTTTAAATTCAGGGCAGGGCTGGAGTGGGTGTAGTGTCAGAGCTGGAGGCGGAGTTACAAAAGGAGGTTGAGGAACTAAAGCTGCGTCTGAATATGGCTGCAGAGCATTACAAAGAGAAATACAGAGAGTGCCAACGTTTGCGAAGACAAGTCACCAAACTAACTCAGCAACAGGAGACGCAGCTGGGGGTGAGTAACTGCAATTATGGCTTCACCCAGTTGTAAAGTTCATGAAAACGCAACAATAAAGCTTATACTCTCGGAATGATGCACTTAAGGTTCAAGTAATTGGTTAAACAATCTTACATTTTATGTTTATGTATATTAGCTGACCTTCTAGAGCTTGCCATCAAGTTCTGAGAGAAATCTAAAAATATTACATGTGTTTTAGGACTCTAACAGGAATGATGCCTCTACAGAGACCACACAGGAGTTACACACTCCAGATGCAGAGATGCCACCCACAGGTATTGACATGCACAGAAATGTATCTCTAACACACATTAGCAAACTAGTTCCGTTATATAACCAAAAATCAGTAGAAGTTTATTTACAAAGAATATAAAATCAGTAATAAAAGCTTTGGGGTCAGTAAGATTTTGTTTTTTTTTAATAATTTAATGGTTTTATTTAGGCCTGTCACGATAACTTCTTGTTGTTGGATAATATATTGTTCCAGAAATAATTGTGATAAACGATATTATACGTTAAACGATATATATATATAACAGCATAATAATGCAAGTAAGCCTACACACTTTCAAATGACAACAACCATTTAATTCTTTAGATCATGGAAATGAAGGATCAAAAAATATGTAATATCCTAAATAAATAACTTAAATAAATCACAAATATTTTCTAAAAAAGTGAAAAGTAACAAGTAAAAATTGCACAAAAAGCACTATGGAGATTTTCCATTTACAGATTTTTCCCTTACCTTCTTTTCTCAGTAAAATAAGGGTGCACTATTGCTGAAAACACAAACCCTACTTAGCAGTCAGGGGCCGTATTCACAAAAGATTTTATCTTACCTCTAAGAGTTCTCCTAAATAGCAGTAAAAGTTCTTAGCTAAGAGTTTTCTCTTAAAACCTATTCACAAAGCTGCTGAGACTAACTTTTACTAAGGAATAGACAGAAGTCTTAAGCTAAGAGTGAGGGCGGGGTTGACCTCGTTGCTATGGAGTATACACACAGTGATTGGCTGATGGGGGAGGAGTCAGTGATTTAATCATAAAAATATAGTAGAATGAGGTGACATGTTTCCACATTAAAATAAAGGTTTTAAAATACAAATGTTGCCCTATTCAAATAAATATTTTTAAATAAAAATTTGTGTTTGAAGGATCTGTTCTGGTCCCTTGGTGATTGTTGTGTATCATTGCTAGATTTGTGAGTTTCTTGTCAGATATGTGATTTACTCTTGCCATTTAATTATGACCTATTATAGACTTAAACTGAAGTTTGAACTAATTATTTGATTGTTTTAATCATGATTGCAAACACCTGTGGATTTAGAGTATGTTTTCTATATAATCATTGAGAGTGAATGAAATTGTTACACTGACGAAGGCGAAGTGGCGAAACGTTTGTTGACTTATCTCCTGTGAACTTCTATTAAAGTCTCTTTTAGAGTGCAGACCTTCTTTGTCTTCTTAATTGAAATATAGGTCATTGCACCTTATTAGCTGGGAGAGCGCGGTGAATGCTTTAATTAATAAAAATGTTGCCATAGTCAAAATAAAATGTTGCCATAAAGGTTTTAAAATAGGAAAGTGTCACTAATTAAACTGGTATATACAGTCACCTCTTTCATGTCTGCATCTCAAGAGATTGCAGAATTCAAGCGACAAATTATGTTTTATAAACAAAGTTTGGGAGAAACACATTCGATTCACGCAGCAGTTTCACAACATACGCTCTGTAATATTTTGACCAACCAGCATTATGCATCTTAACATCTTATATTTGAAAGATCAACATCCTGCTGAGATCAAACCTGGAGTGCAAAAAGATGCGGAGAGATCGAGGGATGAAGGTAGACCTGGACAGGAGGAGAAGGAAGAGGAAGAGGAGGAAGATGATGATGAAGAGGAGGATGAGGATGAGGAGGAGGAGGAAGATTGCAGCGTGTCAGTAGAAGCTGAGCTTGCCTGCATGGAGGAGAAATGGAGAGAGCAGTGCACCATCAATGAAAACCTGAAGCTCCTACTAGCCAATGAGGAGAAGCAGTTTAAAGTATGTAAACACACACACACACACACGTTTGTTTTTGTGAAACTTTAGGCTGCAATGCATTTTATACTGTACAAACCGTACTTTCTTTGTGGAGACATTTGGTCCCCACAATGTAATATAAACTGAAGCACACACACACACAGAAGAACACACATGATTCAGGTCCCTTTAATCCCACTAGGGAGAGCCAGCTACAGATACACACACATTCATTTGCATAAAATCTCAGCGCACACAAGTGTGCAAACACGATTGAACTTCATCGGGTTGATTTTTAGGTCCGGTTCAGTGAAGTATCACATTTCCATCAGTCGTGTGTGAGTGCAATGGATCTCATAAAGGACAGAGCTGGCCAAGTGGAAAGGAGGTCTTAAAGGACTCTTCTTGTCTGAGTATTTAGACAAAGCTGGAGACACCATCAAAAGGAAAGTCTTTTATTTACAGCGTGTTTAAACGCGTGTACATGTTCTCACCGCATGCTTTATGACTGTTTACTGCAGAGCAGGGTAAGATCTTAGTAAAGCCATTTCAACTAAACTTCAAAACCAAACAGGCATTTACAAGATGATAACTCAGAAAGAGAGAAAGAGAACGAGATCAGCAGACAGTAAGCTAGTGTTTGCTTTCTTTCTCTGTTAAATGAGAGATCTCTAGTTACAAAGACGTAGTAAGGAGGTTGCAGTCAGCCCATTTATCAATTTGTCTCAGTTATACACACTACTCTCAGCTCAGACTTGACATCACAGTTAATTTAAAGGGATAGTTCATTTTTAGTTCAGTTTAGTTCAATTTTAACCACGCACCCTAACCCAGCACAAGCCATGTATTTTTGTATTTTTTTTTATTTGTGTAAAACGCAAGGCTCTTTTTGCTACAACAGTGGATGTCAAAATCCAAAAATTGATATAATCTAATTTACACTACCATTCAAAAGTTTGGGGTTATCACGTTTTAACGAACTTAAAGGGTTAGTTCACCCAAAAATGAAAATTCTGTCATAAATTACTCACACTCATGTCTTTCCACACACGTAAGACCTCCATTCATCTTCGGAACACAAATTAGGATATTTTTGATAAAATCCGATGGCTCAGTGAGGCCTACATTGCCAGCAAGATAATTAAAGGATTAGTTCACTTTCAAATTAAATTTTCCTGATAATTTACTCACCCCCATGTCATCCAAGATGTTCCTGTCTATCTTTCTTTAGGCGAAAAGAAATTAAGGTTTTTGATGACAACTTTCCAGGATTATTCTCCTTATAGTGGACTTCTATGGTCTCCAAACGGTTGAAGGTCAAAATTACAGTTTCAGTGCAGTTTCAAAGGGCTTTAAACAATACCAGAAGAGGAACAAGGATCTTATCTAGCGAAACAATTGGTCATTTTCTAAAAAAATACAACTGTATATGCTTTATAAACACAAATGATCGCCTTGCAAGTGCTTCCGCTTTCCGTATTCTTCAAAAAGCTTATGCTGTATGTCCTACGCCTTCCCTATTCTTCTTACGGAAGGAATGCACCGCCAGTTCCGTTTTATCCATTAGTAGAATAGGGAAAGTGTAGGACATACAGTGTAAGCTCTTTGAAGAATGGTCAATGGTGGAAGCACTTGCAAAGGCGATTATTTGTGTTTATAAAGCATATACAGTTGTTTTTTTTGTTTTTTTTTAAGAAAGTTACCGATCATTTCGCTAGATAAGACCCTTATTCCTCTTCTGGTATTGTTTAAAGCCCTTTGAAGCTCAAAAACCTTCATTTCTTTTCGACTGAAGAAAGAAAGACATGAACATCTTGAATGACATGGGGGTGAGTAAATTATCAGGAAATTTTCATTCAGAAGTGAACTAATCCTTTAACACATTCAGATGCCCAGAAAGCTACTAAAGATATATTTAAAATAGTTCATGTGACTACAGTGGTTCAATCTTAATGTTATGAAGCGACGAGAATACTTTTGTGCACCAAAATAAATGAATAAATAATGACTTTATTCAACAATATCTAGTGATGGACGATTTCAAAACACTGCTTCATGAAGCTTCGGAGCTTTACAAATCTTTTTAGTGTTTCGAATCCGTGGTTCAAACTGCCAAAGTCACGCCCCCCAGTGGTGAACCCCATTTCGAAACACTTTTGACGTAACAAAGCCTTTTTACGCTCCGAACCACTGATTCGAAACACATTTGAGGACATATTGAATTGGTCAAAAATGACAGCAGAGACATTTTTATAATGTTACAAAAAAACATTATATTGAATTATTGAAATTTCAAGTCCAAAATCTGAGATATACAAAATATCAGGGTTAAACTTGTATATCGACTTGTCTATGTTAACGCAATTTCTGTAATTTAAATGTGTACAAACAGAATTGCAGTCTGTTTGTTTGAGATTCCCAACTGGGTCATAAAAACATTGGCTCAAACAATGGTGAGTAATTGCTGTAAGACTTTTTGTAACTCTGTTTAGTCCCTCTAGTGGTTTAGAGATACACACTTCACTTTCAAGTGCAGCTCTAAAATATATGTCCAGATGCCACACAAAATAAATCATATGAATTCCTTCATAGACTCAGGTGGCAGAGAAGGACAGAGAGGTGTCCGCTCTGAGGGAGAGTCTTGTGGTGGTGACCAGGGAGAAGGAAAGACTGGAAAAGGTAAGCATTTATAGTATAATTTTTGTTCTTATAAACAGTTTGTTGCTATATATTTACTTGTCTTTTGTTCTTTATTTGATATTCAAAGACCCAGAAAGCTGTAATATCTTCTAAAGGCGGTATCATTAGCTTGATCTGCTAAATGTTAAGAAGAATGGTTAAATATTAAATACCTTAATTTGAGCAGGTAAGATGCTGAAATCAGGTTGAGTGTGAATGTTTGAGCCCCAAGAGTCATGGCTAAATGCCACATTCAGCTCCCTGATTACCCATCAGCACTTGTGTTAAATGTTAAATGTGTGAATAATTCCTCTAATCATGGCTTACGGATATAGGGTCAAAGGAGAAGGGAAGAAAGAAATAACAAGAAAAAGAGTATAAAAGGAAGGAGAGTTATACTGTATGTCAGTAGTATTTAAAGTCTGGTTATATGTAATCTGTATTACATTAGTACTCAAGATTTTAAGATTTTTTTTTTGGTTTTAATAGTCAGATGTTTCTCATTTGTAACTAAGATTATTGTAGTTTTGTTTTTCAAGCCAAATTTGATCAAGCCTTTTGCAATTTCAGTGACAATGTAAGCAATACATAAACGTGTTTCCTGTCAGGTATGTTGATTCATATGAGATTCATTCTACAGATCATTTTGTTGACTCTTTATTTCTCTTGCAGGAGTTGCGTCAGTGTATGAACAGAGGGGAGACAGCAGCTTCAAAGGTCAGAGAGCCAGTGGTGCTGCGTTACCCACTGCCGTATCCCCAAGACCCGCCTCCACTTCCACTGGTACCCCAACAGCCTGCTGAACTGCAATACGGAAACCCCTATTCAGAGCAAGAGACCCGGGGTGGGTGCACCCTTCAGTCTGCTGTTATTATGTTTTATTTCAAATAAAGTAATTATTTAGATCACCTGAAAATAAGGTTTAATTTTTTAACATTAGTTAACATTAACTAACAATGAACAATACCTCTACAGCATTTATTAATCTAATCACAACATTTACTAATACATTTTTAAGATCAAAAGTTGCATCTGTTAACATTAGTTAAAGGATTAGTTCACTTTCAAATGAAAATTAGCCCAAGCTTTACTCACCCTTAAGTCATTATCCTGACACATCCGAGCTTTATAATGGCAGTGAACAGGGGTCATGAGTATGAGCTGAAGAAAGTGCTTCCATCCATATCCATCCATCATAGACGTACTCCACACAGCTCCGGGGGGGTTAATAAAGTCCTTCTGTAGCGTAGCGATGTGATTGTATAAAAAACAAAATCCATATTTAACAAGTTTTGAAGTAAAATATGTAGCTTCCGCCAGACCGCATTCCATATTCAACATACGAAGAAAGTGTAAAACAGCTAAAAACAGCTAACAGTTAAAAAAGCTTACACTACATCAGTGGTCACCAACCTTTTTAAGCCCAAGATCCCTGACCTCGACCTTTACGAAAGACAAGATCTACTTGATAGAAAAAGACAGCCCAGATTGTATTTAGTATTTTTTTCGTGGCCAATTTAGATTGTAAATTGAAATAGGACATTTTACTTCCTATATTTAGATTCTGATTTATTTATTTATTTTTACAAGCAAATTGGTCGATTCTCATACTGGTTGCAGATATTTATTATTATTATTATTGTTATTATAAACAAAAATACATTTCAAATTAGAGGGAACCACTGCTTTTTAATCACAATCCAAACAAAGATGCTATCACATTGCATGAGCAGTTTTTTTTTTTTTATTTGAATTAATTGAATTTAATTTCAAGATTTAAAGCAAAAACACAATGGTCTGACTTTATCTTTGTGAAATTATATGCTACACAAAATAAAATTGAAACAAAAACAGCAGGCTGAATGAGACGCAAATTCACTCTCTGACAACAGAGGGCGCTTATGGAGCAGCAGATACAGTGTTTCCTTGGTTACTGTTGTGTAAACAAAGCTGAACTGCGCTAATAATTAGCTACTTTATTCGGAGGTAAGAGGAAAATAAAATGCCATTACCATCGATTTTTTTCTGAAGACAGTAATTCCTTTTATAGATGCATTCATATAACCCTTCACCCCTAATTCAATATTTATATTTTCTTCCTATATTTTGAGCATCGTGAACAGTGAGCTGCTCTGCCTGCTACAGAATTGTCTCCTCTTTGCGTCCATCTTCAGCGTCTCTGCCTCTTGTTTACGGCCGTTTACAGACTCTGACATGATGTGGGCTACTTACCTTTATCAGTGTCCCAGTAGCTCCCGAAAATAACAGAAAAATAAATACAAAAATACAGTACAAAGACTGGAGAAATGTAATGTATTTTTGCATTCATATTTCTGTTGTTTTCGCGAGCTACTGGAACAGTGAGAAAGATCGACCGGTCGATCGCGATCGACGGGTTAGCGACCACTGCACTACATCCTACACCTTCCCTATTCAACATACGTAAAAAATGTAACTGACGCCACAGCAGTTTACACTTTCTTCGTAACTTAAATATGGAAGGCAGTTTGGCGGAAGCTAGATATTTTACTTTATAACTTGTTAAATATAGATTTATTTTTTTTTTTTTTTTTACACAAACCCATCGCTTCACTGCAGAGGGCCTTTATTAACCCCCCCGGAGCTGTGTGGAGTATGTCTATGATGGATGGAAGCACTTTCTTCAGCTCATACTTGTGCGTCAGGATATTTATAAAAATATCTCGGATTGTGTTCGTCAGAAAGAAGAAAGTCATATACACCTAGGATGACTTGAGGGTGAGTAAAGCTTGGGGTAAATTTTATTTAAAAGTGAATTAATCCTTTAATGCAATTAACATGAATGAGAACAAAAAAATGTATCGCTAATTGTTAATGTTAGTAAATGCATGAACTAATGTTAACAGTTTAAACCTTATTGGCAAGTGTTACCATAATTCTATACTAAAGTATATATTAACTTGTAAATAAAATTACATTAAGGACAAAAAATCTCTCCCAACTAATGCTGTAAACTATATAGGGAACCCTGTCATTTGGTACATTACTATAATTAGGTTAAAATTAACAACAGATTTTTCTAACTGTTAATGCATTTTTTGTCACGTTAACTTTGACAGACCTAAATTCAACATGAAAAATGTTCTTAATATACAATATAAGTTACAGTCTGATTTATTTATTTTTTTCTCTGCTTTTATCGGCTTATATCGATTATTGGTCAATACATCGGTGTATCCCTAATTATTCATGCGCTAGCGTTCACAAGTTTGGGGTCAGTAAGATTCTGATCCTTCAGAAATCATTCTAATATGCTGATTTGGTGCTCAAGAAACATTTGATAAGAAGGACGTCAATCAATGTTTGTTAATATTTTTGTGGAGTGTTGACTACTGTATAAAGGAGTGTAGTATATTTGTTTTTGCTCTGGTATCGGAAGTATATTATCAGAAGATTTCAGTGGTATTAGTATCTAACAACTGAATTTTTTGTAATGTGACAATCCTGTTCAAAACCTGCTGAATTCTTGTTCCTCAGATGGAGCAGATGGGGCATTATCCCCAGAACAAACCTGCCGCCCCCCTCCCTTGGCTCCACCACCGTGGGGCGGTCCTGTGGTCTGCAGTCAGCCATCCCGCAGTCTCAGCCCCCCTGATGGCCTGGAGAATCCCCCTGAAGAGCGGCCTAATGTAAGGACACATACACAGATGACTGGAGCAGTGAAAATATTTAGAAAGCACCATAACAGCTTGTACATTATTTTGGCAGCTACATAGGTGTACAATAGATATGATCTTAATGTAACTTCAGACTGCTAGTGCTTGTAGTAACGCTTGAGTGCGTTTTAATCTGGACAGTGTTATTTTTAAAGCTGTTGCTTATCTGCAATACATTGTTAACACACATCCTGTCAGACGTTAGAATGATATTTAGCAGATGTTTTTACAATGTTAAAGCTTTAGATCAGTGATTCCCTTTTTTTTGTTACAGCCCCATTGATAACGCTCAATTGCTGATATTATACTGCAAGAATCCTCCATTTTTTTTGAGGTTTTTACCATTTGACATAAAAAATAGTTTTCAGGTTCAGAAATTGAATAAAGTAATCAAATATAAAATAACACTGCATATAAACTTTGAATAAATTAAATAAAGATTAAACATTATTGAAGTTACAAAAGCTATTCAGTCAAGAGTAATGAGTGATTTCAGGAATTAGACTGCTGTCCCTTTAAGACATAATTCAAAGATCCAGTACACTGATACTGATACACATGCGTTGTCTGTCTAGTTTTTCTCTTAAGACATAACCTACTATCTTTATTTGAATATTCGCTAAAGATGGGCATGTTGACATCATTTTTTGTGTGAATTTGTCCGTTCATGAACAAGACTTGAAAGAGAATTTGCGCGCGAGTTCTCTTTGGCATCGTAGGGTTTAATGTTTCAATTGGCAAGATTTAAATTAGTTTAGTTTAAACACAGATAGCAACGTGAGCTGTTCATCTCTTACCTATTAACACCCAGGTGATGATGGCGTAAATGACTGGTCATAGAGCTTTCGGCACATAAATGAACATTTGTTTATAGTGACTGTTTTGTCCAGGTTCTTTTGATCATTGCTGTTGTAACATATTGGGAAACCAGAATGTGTATCCATCGAATGAAACATACATTAGCCGAATCCATCTGTCTGTTTTATACGTTGTAACCATATTATAGATGCGTTGTCAGGTTTCGGGATGAATCGCGGTGCAAGCGCGTGCCGAACCGCGGGTCGAGAACCGAACGGTTCGATTTTTTTTTTACCGAGAACCGTTCCTCCTTTTAGCGCTACATTATTTGCCGATACCTCAAAACACGTCACAGTAAGATTCGATTAGATTCAGGGGTATATAACGATCAATATATCAATATTGTGTGCCTATTTTACACAACTAGTGAGATTTTAGGACCAATTAGAATGCACACTTTGACAGAAATATGCTTGGCTGTAACATGAGAGTCAAAATAAAGGTGCATCTTAAAAATATATTGATTTTTAAGATGTTGCACCAATAGATTCTACGTTAGTCATTTGATCGATTCATATCAATATTGAAGCTTTTTGTAAACTTCAGAGCTAATAACTGGGTGTTATTGTGTCAGTCTTTAAAGGTGCCCTAGAATTAAAAATTGAATTTATCTTGGCATAGTTAAATTTTTTTCGTCGACTGAGAATCCAAAGACTGTTACTGAGTTTTTGAAATGAGCGCATGCGTAAGAACAGCCCCCCTCCGTCCAAAGGAACGCCTCCCAAAACTCGTGCACGAGTATTGGAACACAAGTGTTTACCACTGGCATTCACTGTGTCGTGTTAGTGGATTCATTATGTCGGACTCACTGCAGGTAACTCATAATCTGCAGTTGTTATTCCTGTCTCCTGACAAAAACATTGCATGCAGCGCCTGTGGAGTGTGGAAAGTTACTGGAGAGCGCAGCCGTGCTCGTCTCTCACAAGGAATGTCACAGCAGTGAATGACAAGCCAGAGGGCCAATCCGCGCACATCTCTCACAAGGAACGTCACGGCAGTGATTGACAAGCCAGAGGGCCAATCGTTTACGCGATGATCCTAAGACCCTACCTCGTGCACAGATGATGTATATTAAAGGTGCTAAAGAGGATCTTTTCATCAAATGAGAAACCAAAAGGTGCACGAGTATTGGAACACGAGTGTTTGTTTACCACCGGCATTCGCTGTGTCGTGTTAGTGGATTCATTAAGTCGGACTCACCTAATAAATAGTCTTTTATCAGTTAGTAAAGACAGTTTCAAGTAATATTGCAAAAATGTATAAGACAAAACATCCTATTTAGCACCTTTAAATAACAAGAGTTCAGTACATGGAAATGACATACAGTGAGTCTCAAACTCCATTGTTTCCTCCTTCTTATATAAATCTCATTTGCTTAAAAGACCTCCGACGAATAGGTGAATCTCAACATAACACCAACTGTTACGTAACAGTCGGGATCATTAATATGTACGCCCCCAATATTTGCATATGCCAGTTCATGTTCAAGCATTAGACAAAGGCAGGCAGTATTAAAGTCTGGATCTGTGCACAGCTGAATCATCAGACTAGGTAAGCAAGCAAGGACAATAGCGAAAAATGGCAGATGGAACAATAATAACTGGCATGATCCATGATATCATGATATTTTTAGTGATATTTGTAAATTTTCCTTCTAAATGTTTCATTAGCATGTTGCTAATGTACTGTTAAAGACGTTCTACGGCACCTTTAAATTGATACATGGCCATTATTTTTGTCACACTTCAACAACCTTCTCTGCTTCTTTCTTTCTCAGTCTTCCTTTCTGTTTTCAACCCTTCCTCTTGACTTGCACCTTGTCGTCCTTCGATTCAAACTCTTTCCCTTTCTTTTATTTTCCATCTTCTCTTCCTCACTGCCCTCTGCATTCCCCGCACCTTCAGACCTCAGTTCATAGGTGAATACAGAGGTGGTTAATTTGCATGAAACGGCAATTAAGGCTTTTCTCTTTTGAGCTCGTTAGTGGATTAGAGTGACGAGGGTAGAGGCTCGTTAGAGAGAGATGTTGACGAGGGCTATGCTAATTGGCTGGGGGTGCCGGCCTGTGATATTTGAGGGTGCAGATCGGCACTGACCCCTTTCTCCTCCTTTCTCGTTTGCTGCGTTAAAAGCCCATTAACCTTTGCAGGAAGCCGGCTGTGTGCAGACAGGCGTGGCTTTTCGTCGAAAGTGTGGGTGTGTGTGTCTGTGTGAGATCCTAGCTGTTATGTCTCAATAGAGAGGCGACAGCTAGCTAAATGTGTCCACTGAAGAACATAGTATTGTTATGTCTCAGTCAAGAAGAAATGATTTCATTTGGGTTTTTATGTCTGTCTTAGGGAGGTGATGGTGAGGCCCCTGCAGTCTGTGATCATCAGAGCCTGGAATCTAATGAGAGCCACACAAGCTTCTGCTTTGACACCAGGTAAATGTTTAGTATAACATTCTACCATACCACTCATATTATGTTTGTAGTATGTATACTGTATGTCATTTGTATGCATAGAATACCTAGAAGTGCTATGGACTCTAGGTAAGTCCCACAGAAATCTGTGGTATACAACAAAGCATACTATGTGAACTACTGTATCCCGCAATACAATGAAATGCTATGTACTTGGCTTTCCATTTCCAAAGTGACAAATGACTAGTAATATCAGTTTTTATTTTATTTTGAAACATAATATTTTATTAAACTAAAATTGTACTTTAAAATAAGAACAGAGGCTGGGCTGGGCATCTCTGGCCCTCGAGATCCACTTTCCTACAGAGTTTAGCTCCAATCCTGATCAAATTCACCTGCTTGTAGCTTTCTAGCTACATCCTGAAGACCTTAAAGGTTTAGTTCACCCAAAAATGAAAATTCTGTCATCATTTACTCACCCTCATGTTGTTCCAAACCCGTAAGTCTCTCGCTCATCTTTCAAACTGAATGAAAATATTTTGATAAAAACAGAGAGATTTCCGTCCTTCCACTGACAGTCTACGCAATTACCACTTTGACTCTTCAAACTGTTCAAAAAGAGTTTGTAAAAGTAATCCATATGAATTGAGCGGTTTGACATGATCATGATCACTTTATATGATAAACAGATTGAATTTAGGCTTTTATTCATGCATAAATATTCATCAACCCACACATCTGTTATGGTAAACAGAAGCTCAAGAACCAATGTGGTTCATTCTTCTGCGTTATATGAGCTTCCATAAGAACCAATGCGGTTTGTTCTCACATGTCAGTCAAGCGAGTACGGTTTAGTGAGTTTGTTCACTGATCAATGTTTATATGTGGAAAAAAAGCCTAAATTCAATCTGTTCAACATATAAAGCAATCATGTCTCTTCAGAAAATTTGGGCTAAACCGCTCAATTCATATGGATTACTTTTGCAATTTCTTTATGAACTTTTTAACTTTTTAAAGTGTCAAAGTGGTAGTTGCATGGACTGTCAGTGGAGAAACAGAAATCACTCAGATTTTGTTAGGCAATAGTGGCCTAATGGTTAAAGAGTTGGACTTGTAACCCAAACGTCGCGGGTTCAAGTCTCAGTACTGGAAGAAAATATAGCTGTGAGAGTGAATGGACAGCGCTCTCTTTACCACTCTCATTACCCACAACTGAGATGTCCTTGAGCAAGGCACCTAATCCCCAATCGCTCCCCGGGTGCTGCAGCAAAAAAAACAGATGTCCACTTTTCCGGGTGTGTGCACTTGGATGAGTGAAATGCAGAGCACAAATTCCGAGTATGGGACACCATACTTGGCTACACTTCACTTTTTAAAATATCTTCATTTGTGTTTCAAAGAACTAACCCTTTAATTAGCTGGTTCAGGTGTGTTTGATTAGGACTGGAGCTAAACTCTGCAGGAAAGTTGCCCACCCCTGCGTGGTTGTTGTTTATGAAAATCAAGGCTGTTTCAAAGGACCAATGATGTTATAATGTATTATTATTTATTACATCTTTTACATTTTATTTAATACAAATTTTTTAGGTATTTTTTTTTTAACTCATTACTGGATCGGACCAAAAATATTTTTACCCAAAAATTAAATAAAAATGTTAAATACATATTTCTAAGATGATAACTGGATGTCATTTGCTGAATAAACATACAGGTTAGTGAGGTCATGTGACAATGAAGCATAGATTTTTTTACAGATGAATATTTTGTTCTATAAGCTTCTTTAAATATTAGATTATATATACAACAGTATCATTTAGTATCATGACAATCAATGAAAATGAGAAATGTTGCCTTGGCGACTAGCTGAATAAAAGAAGTGTTGTTTTTTTATATATATATTATTTTATTTCAAATAATGAAAATGTTTGTATTATCATTATTATTATTTTAGTTTTTGTAAATGATAATACATATAATGCATTAACCAATAGTCCTAGAATTGATAAGTGACAACTGACCAAAAGTAATATTTTATTTTATTGGATCCGACTGCTAATACACAAAAGGGGTAGTAGCATACTACGGTTTAAAATGTTTACTCTGTCATAGTTTCTACTGTAAACTTGCAGTATGCCGTAAACCGTCCTGTGTAGTATGCAGTAAGCAATAAGCAATCATTTATTCCAAACACTTCCTATTTCTCACCTTAGTAGGTATTTTTTAAAATGCCCTCTCTCTGTCATCCTCACTCAGACCTGACGTTCATAAGCGGTGTCCCCTTTGTGAGGTGATCTTCCCACCACACTTTGAGCAAAGCAGTTTCGAACGACACGTCGAGTCTCACTGGAGGGTGTGTCCCGTCTGCAGTGAGCAGTTTCCTCTAGACTGCCAACAGCATCTCTACGAAAAGCATGTGCACACACACTTTGATGGCAATGTTCTTAACTTTGACAACTTTGATTAGAGATGAAAAAATATATATTTGCTTTTAGTTCAATATAAAACGCCTCAGGTGATTCAGGGGCTTCGGTGTTTTGTTCGAAACACGCTGATATTGTCACTTTGTTGTAACCGCTGCACAACACACGTCAGAAGGACTCGCCATCAGAATATTTGATTTGCACATACAGTGGTGATCAGAATTATTGGCACCCTTGGTAAAGATAATCAAAGATGACTATTAAAATAAATCTGCATTGTTTATCCTTTCGATCTTTAATTAATAAAATTAGTGGCTGTAAGAAAATAGCGAAAGCATTGAAAATCCCCATTTCCACCATCAGGGCAATAATTAAGAAGTTCCAATTAACTAAAGATGTTAAAAATCTGCCTGGAAGAGGACGTGTGTCTAAATCGTCCTAATGCATGGTGAGAAGGAAAGTTTGAGTGGCCAAAGACTCTCCAAGGATCACAGTTGGAGAATTGCAGAGATTACTTGTCTTGAGTCTCAGAAGAAAAAAAAAAAAATCAAACAGCACCTACATCCCCACAAGTTGTTCGGGAGAGTTTCAAGACTGGAACTTCAAACGGGACCGGCTTTTGTGGTCAGATGAAACTAAAAAAAGAGCTTTTTGGCAGCAAACCCACCAGATGGGTTTGGTGCACACATGGATAAAAAGTACCCCATGCCCACGTTTAAATATACTGCTGGATCTTTAATGTTGTGGGCCTATTTTTCTACTGGAGATCCTGGACATCTTGTTCAGATATATGGTATCATGGATTCTATCAAATACCAATAGATAAAAAATCAAAACCTGACCGCTTCTGCTAGAAATCCAACAATGGGCCATGGTTGGATCTTCCATTAGGACAACGATCCAAAACAAACATCAAAACCAACACAAAAATGTGTCACTGAGCCCAAAATGAAGCTTCTGCCATGGCCGTCCCAGTCCCTTGACCTGAACCCTAAAGAAAATGAGTGGAGTGAACTGAAGAGAAGAAATACCAACATGGAGCTGGGAATCTAAAGGATCTGGAGATATTCTGCATGAAGGAATGGTCTCCGATCTCTTGTCAGGTGTTCTCCAAACTCATCAGGCATTATAGAAGAAGAGTGAGAGCTGTTTTCATGGCAAAAGGAGGTTGCAAAAATTATTGAATAAAAAAGTGCCAATAGTTGTGGCCAACGTGTTTTGTAGATAAACATTTATTTCATAATGTGACTTCCCCCCACTTTCAATTCTTTTTCTTCAATGAAAGGTTAGACTTTTGCTAATTTTAAGAATTAAAGATCAAAAGGATAGACAATGCAGATTTATTTTTACAGTCATCTTTGATCATATTTACCAAGGGTGCCAATTATTCTGATCACCACTGTAGACAAGCATTAATTCAGATATTTAAACAGAATACTTTAATAATGGTCTTCAGGTGTAATAGATAGGAAAAAAATGAAAAGCACTTTTTTTTTGTTTTAAATTTTGTGTACTACTGTAAAACTGATTGTGCTTTAAAATAAGAGCAGAAAGCTTTAGGATAATGTTTATGAAAATGAAGAATTTATTTTAAAGGACCAATGATGTAATGATGTATAAGTTTATTCGGCCAAAAAAAAAGAAAAAAAAAAAGATGGCCATAATTTATAAAACTAATCACTAAAAATGACTAAAACTGTTACCTCAGTGTGAAACACTTTGCTAATACACTAATTTAAAGGGACAGATCACCTACAAATGAAAATTGTCATTTAATCACCCTCATGTTGTTCTAAAACCATATGAAATTCTTTTGCGAAACAAAATGTTGTGCTTTTACCACGCACACATGAACTGGAGCTTTTAAACTTCAAAAAAGGACACAAAAATGTTTAGGTTGAGCAAAGAACTGAATCAGTCAGATTTGTGAATGAATCATTCAGACCAGTTTTGTGGCTCAAGTAATTAGTTTCATTCATGAAGCTTGAAAGCTCCACTCTCCATTTATTCTACTAGTACCTTTTTTCAATAATCCAATGACCTTTAAAATGTCCTTTTTTATGTGATGATGACAAAACATTCGTTTTTAGGTGATCTATTCCTTGAAGCTCGGCTAAAACGACAAAAATACTCAATCCAAAGAGCCACTGTGCTAAAACTATGGCTGTGAATTTGGCAGCATCTCTTCAGTGCATCATTGGTTCAAACATCTTGCATTAAACAACTTACACATTTAGATGAAGTTATCAGTTTTAACATTCTATCCAGAACACATTATCTGCTTGAAATCCATTTATCCAACACTGCTGATGCTTCACACTGTTAAGGACGATTAACTTAGGGTTGCTCTGTGTCTGTGTGTATCAAGTGTATGTTTATTAATAAAGAATGCTACAAGCACCAGTTCATTAAACTGAACGTTTGTCCTCGCATCGATAAGTCATTACACATTAATCGTCACAACGACACTGTATGGACAATAAAACATAGAAACAGGCAATATACTTGTTTGCTTTTCTTTATTTTTGTACCATTGTCCTAAAGTTTACATTGCAGCTTGAGGATAAAGACGTCTCAAAAGAGTCTCACTCACTCACACAAACACGCACACATTATACGTCATCTCGCATACAAATTGCCTCGGTTCCACAAAACATTTTCCACAAAAACATACAGTACGAAAATATAATTTCAAAAGCACTTTACAAAAGACTTGCAATACAATACATTCACTATATAGTATATCAAACTCCCTCCAAAATAAATGCATCTCAGTCACATTACTACATTGTAGGTGTGAGGAATCACACTGATCCTATCCAGTAAAATCATGTTTAACAGGTTCTAGTTTGCGTGTCAAAGCTGAGACCAAATGACTCTGTAGCCAAAGAGAGGTACAAATGTGGTTACTGGTACAGTGTCCAAAAATACACACATACTAACAAACATGACACTGGATGAATTGGAAAATAACAGGACAGTGAGTCATCAACAATGAGTCACTTACAGATAGGCATCCAATGACTTCATTCCCTAGCTCCAGTTTTTGGCATTTAAATTATAGTAAATATCCATTCATTTAACTTTAAGTCTCTTTTTTTCCCCAAAAAATTATGGTGACAGTCCATAATACTAGCGTTTCAATACAGATCCTTGTCCCAGGGACCATTTAACACCAAATATATGGAAAGCATGAAACATTTTGTCCATATCAACTCTAAATTCTGTGTCCCATCTTAGCACCACTAACAAAAAAAGTACCATGTATTACCATGTACCATGATAATACCTTAAAATACCAAGGTATACATATCAAACAACCATGGTAACTCAATCTATCTGATACCATCGCTGTACCATGAACAGCACCTTGTTTTTCCAAGCTTCATATCTGGAGATTTGGCAGTGCCATTTTTGGTCCTTGTTATTTAATTTGACCGACCCTTACCGAGAAAAACAGACTAGTGGATAGGAAAGCTTACTTGGTCCTTCTCTGCACCAAAAGTTGAAGCTCTTAGAAGTTTTTAAAGACATTTTACTTTTGTAAACCATGGTAATGCTTTATTTGGCCGGCAACAGGACCGATGCAAAATCGTTCAAGAATTAAAGTTGAGAAAATATATTCAGGCGTAGCTATGCATCTGGCACTATCGAACTGTAATACTAGCAATAACAATATAAAGTAATAATGATTTAATACTTCTGACAACAAAGATTGTAACAGTAAGACTAAAAGCCAAGAGACAGCAGAGCAGCTAAGCGGTCATGTCATGCTAGCAAGCCTAGAATACAAGGCAAGCAGAGGGCTAACAAATACGTTTACACAAACACAACCACAAGGACAGTCCCAAATGTGTTAAAACTAAAAGATAATCAACAGCAAGGACCGAAATAAGGATCTTACGAGCTAAAACTGACAAAATACTGCAAGGCTGAGTACACAAACAGAAGTTTAGGTCCTCTTTAAGGCTTCTCCGCTAACAGGCACCAAACGGATAGCCAGATGTGACCCGTTGTGTTTGGCAGATCATCCATGTTTCTTTTTCAGTTGGAGAAGAATAACTTGGCACTTCTGCACTGCTGGCATATCAGCAGGGTAACAGGGCAGAATAAATCTGCCCTTCTTTGTCTCTCTTTAGGCTAACATTGCATCGCATTTCCAGTGCGATTATTGTTTGCTTCAACCAAAGTGTTTTCATTCAGGGATTGTGGTATAAAATATTGCTCAGAACTCAAATACAACTAGACGCATGAGCCAGAAACCATGTCTACGTCTCATAACTGCTTGCAATTGTCTGGAAAAGGCCTCATGCAGAGAATTCAATTTTACACCAAAGGTGCTGTCTGCATGCCAGCCGCATGCAAAACAAAATCTGGAAAGGTAACTTTACACTGCGTAATGTCAGCCGTTTTGATATTGTGTGTGGAATGTTCTGGAACAAAGTAAATGGAAGTGAGCTTTTCCTGTTTCCTGGTTTGTTTGTCTGAAAGTTGGCAGCTGTATTGTGACCTGAGATCAATGTCCTTCCAATTCAGACAATAAAAGACTGCTTCTCTACAAAGCAAATAAAAATATGAAATGGTCCATAAAAATGAGATAATGTTCTTGTATAAAACAATATAAATGTTCTGCAAAATATATAATGGAAAATAAAATATTTGGATAATACAACTTAGCTACTAATATATATATAAATGTCTTTATATAATTTTATATGTACACGTTTCAACGTACCTACTGTAGTTTTCACTTGAAGTAGGTTTTAGAACAAAAAAAGAAGTTATCTAGAATCTCTCAACTCTCCTTTTCTGATTTTAAACCATTTTCTCTGAATTGACTTTAAAATCAGAAACAAATGTTTGTTGTCCTAATCTTCAGAGTAATTTTCACTTCACTGTGCCACTTAAAAAAATAAAAATAAAGGATATTTAAAAAAAGAAATGATATACATGGAATGTGCAAATGTACAAGTATATCTACATATATAAATCACACACATAAAGAGGAAAAAAAAAAAAGAGAAAAAAATAATGAAATCAGCATTTGATCCCAGTCAACACATGATCAAGAAATGTAAATGAAAGAATGATTAGGTAAACATGAAAATGACTCTGTGTGTATCACAGGGGTGGGTGGAAGTTGATGGTGTGATGTCTAAGGCCTTGAGAGGTTTTATAGCTTTTCCCACAGCGACACTTGAAGGGCTTTCTCACACGGATCTGCGTCCTGTGTCCGTTTTTAGCATGGTACTTAATACCATTCACATTCTGGAAGAGTGAGAAGTTAGAAGAAAAGCAAGAATGAGACAAAGCCTAAGGAACTTTCCAGAAATAAAGAACATTTAGTGTAATCATCTACTGCTTTCACAGCTTTACTTAGACAGGAAGAGACCATGACATTTATTGTGACCAACTACAGTTTTTTGAGATTTACTTGTATATGATACTACAATAATGTCATTAATTTATAAATGTAATAACACAAATTAATATTTTTAAATAGTTTTGTATAGCTCTATAGCATATATATATATATATATATATATATATATATATATATATATATATATACACACACACACACATTGTATATATGGACTAAAGTATTGGGACACTTGATCACAACACTTGGACCATGGAGTGTTCCTATGGGAATATTTGCCCATTCATCCAGTTGAGCATTTGTGAAATCAGGCACCGATTTTGGATAAGAGGGACTGGTTCGCAATTTCTGTTCCAGTTCATCCCAAAGGTCAGGGCTCTGTGTGGGCCAGTCAAGTTCTCCCACACCAAACTCATCCAACCAAGTCTTCACGGACTTCATGGTGCTTTGTGTGAACAGTTTGGGGAAGGCCCTTATCTACCCCAGTGCACAAAGTTGGAAGCATAGCTTTGTCCAAAATGTCTAGCTATGCTGAAGCATTAAAATTTCCCGTCACTGGAAGTAAGGGGCCTTGGCCAACCCCCAAAACCCCAGTTTTTGTGCTAATATTAATGCCAAAGAAGTTTGGAACTCTTCATCTATGGAATCAGCGGAGCATTGGCAACTTTTATGCAACTCAGCACTCAGCGACCCGGCTCTGTTACTTCACGTGGTCTTCTGATTCGTGAGTTGCTGCTGTTCCTAAATGCTTCCACTTTCCAATAATACCACTTGCAGTTGACCATGGAATATCTAGCAGGGATGAGGTTTCACTGACTTATTGCAAAGGTGTGCGCGCTATCACAGTACCATGCTTGAATTCAGTGAGCTCTTCAGAACAACCCATTTTTTTCACAAACTTTTGTAAATGCAGACTGCATGGCTAGGTGTTTGATTTATAGATATGTGGCAATGGGTCTGATTGAAACACCTAAATTCAAGAAATAAGAGGTATGTCCCAATAATTTTGTCCATATACATATACATACACACACACACAGTGCAGTACCTTGTATCTCTTCTTGCATCCTGGAACAGGGCATGCGAAGGGTTTCTCATCACCTCCATTCATGCACATGGAGCTGAGGATGGACTCTGAGCTGATGGCACTTTCTGTAGTCCAGGACTCGTCGCTGTCAGAGTCTTCATACTCCACTTCCTCCTCATCACACTCACTGCCTGAGGCGTACCAATAAAGTTAAACTCTTTAATTAGTCATTTATTTGCTTCATATATTAGCTGATGAAAGAATTAATGAGAACTGAGAGTATAAACGTGCCCTTTGCTCCAATCATCCAATGTTTCTTCATTAGGGTCCTAATGTGTGCTTTTTTTTTTGGCTACAGTTCAGTTTTGACTTAAATGGGTCATAAATTGAGAAATCAAATTTTCTTCAATCTTTTCACATATAAGAGGTCATAGTTCTATAAAAAAATATTCTGTTTCAGAACTCAAATCTTCCTTGTTAGTCCAAAAACAGCTTTTTAAACAAGCTGTCAAAATGACAGATTTTCTGCGATGAAAGACCACCACTGCTGTTTGCTTTGTTTGCTTCATTTTACTGTGAATTAGTTTTTAAACAAGACAGTTTGATGCAGGCTTTTAAGAGAGACTTCCCTATTGGATTACAGTAATGTCACAATACACAAGTGTGAGTAACAATGTTTTTACCACGTGTCACTATTGCTTTGTCTTTTACAGATCATTTTATATGTAACTCACAATGGTACATTCATTCATAATTCATTTGCATGAAACACCATAAGTTATCCTTTGTCAACTATAACTGTGGTAACAAAGTTCTTAAACTTTAACCATTTCATTTTTCAACAGCGGAAGTTTTCAAAACAATTACACGTGTAATGGCGGGGACATTGAAAATTATTTTAATATGCAAAACTGTTACCCAATCATAGCACTGGGCATTTACTTCCAAGTCTTGATTGCAGCAAGCCTATTAAAACAGTGTTTCAAAGCGAGGGTCAAAAACAGTATAGAAAATAGCCTATTACTTCTAAATTATGATGTTTTTGATGTAAAATCTTGATTACATTATCTTTAAGTGAACATTATAATTTTTTAAAAAATGCAGTTCATGACCCCTTTAATATTTCTAAAAGAAACACTTTTTATGCATCACAGATTCAGCGCAACTGAAACTAAATGATAGTCTACTATTTAGGACACACACATATATATAAAAATATATAAATATAAATATATATATAAAATCACACAAACTCCAATAACCTGTGGGTGTGCTGCTGCGGAACGAGGATGAGGGTGTGATAGGAGGGGTGACGGGCGGAGTTAGGCTGCCGTTGCTATGCCGTGGAGGCGTGGCTGTACTGTTACGTGATACACCTCCGGTGACTGATATAGCAATTTTGGGTTGGACCTTCTTCTTCTGAGTTTCTTGCTCTCTGCGTGCTGCTTCAGTCATGAATCTAAAAAAAACAAAAAAAAACAATAAGCCACATTAATAGACTGAATGTGCAGGTACTGGTGTACCTGAGGACTTTATTGTTCTTTGAATTAAAGTTATTTAAAAGTTTAAAACAAAACAGAAATTTGACTAAATAAAGTAGGTGTCAAATACAATGGCCTCCTTCCAAGTGCTTTATTTATTTATATTTTATGCATATACACAGCATTATGAATTTATATATCTAAGTAATACATTACCATTCAAAAGTTTAGGGTCAGTAGGATTTTTTAATGTTTTTGAATATATTACATTTGAATATATTATAAATGTAATTTATTCCTGTGGTGGCAAAGCTGAATTTGTTTAGAATCAGTTTTCTCTTCAGTGTCACACGATCCTTCAGAAATCATTCTAATATGCTGATTTAGTGCTAAAGAAACATTTCTTCTTATTATTAATGATGAAAACAGTTGTGCTGCTTAATATTTTTTGTGGAAACTGAAATGTTTTTGAAGATTCTTTGAAAAACTGAAAGTTCAATGAACAGAAATTATTTAAATTTGAATATTTTGTAACATTAAAAATATATATTTCAGTCATGAAAGTGTTCCGAGCAGCTGATTGGTTCACCTAAAGCCAACTGGTCATCCAATCATTCCGTTTTGTTCCATCTACGTAACCTATTTATTCCTGACTTTGAATCAGATCAGTTTATTGCAGCGCACCATAGGAATTTGCTTGCCCTCCTCCTTCCCCAGCACCACCTGCCTAGATCTGCTCGGAAGTACTCCCTATGTTTCCTTGCAGCAGCCTAAATTCACTTCAATGTTTTAATGTGGATTTTAGATGTATTCTCACTCATCCAGCAGCAGCATAGCAGATCTAGTCCACCAAGACAAAACCTATGTAGATTCCATGTATATTAATAAATTCTGTTTAAATTCATTCCAAGAGTTGTCATGATTGAAATGTCTTTACCTTCACAATGAGTGCACCCTTGCTGATAAAAAGTATTTATTTCTTTAAAAAAAAAAAAAATCTTATACATATTTTATATATATATATATATTTTAATATAATAATATAGTTTAAATTTTATAATACAATTACAATTTTATCAATATTTTATTAAGCAAATTACATATTTCAACATACACACCTATTAATGTAGCTCAGAGCAACGTACGTGGGCTGCTGCAGCTCCTGCCTCTCCAAAACTCTGGGATCTGTATCTGAGAAAGGAAGAGAAAGAACACATATTACACATAAAACATATTACACTGTAAAACACACACAATAAAGCTGAAGGTACACATATATGTCAAGGTAAACACGGTGTATGCAGTACATTACATTGATGCTCACATCTTGCAACAGCTTGAAACATTATTTTGTGCTTACTGTAAGTTTAGTCAAACAAGTACCCCTAATGCCCTGCAGTCCCAACCCAACCACCACACTTTTTCCATTCTGCTTGTGACAGCAGGCAGCTTCCAGTGCCTGAGGCACACCAGGCAATGCTTCAAATGTTCCTCTGCCAAGTGTGTGTGTTTGTGAGTGTGTGTGTCTGGTTAAAGTCTGTATCATGGTCTAAGACTGCCCTCATGTGGCAAAGAGTCCCTTATGATGATTGATCAGTATGTGTCTTATTTTTTACAAATACTTTCACAAAATGTTAATTAGTGAAGGCATTGTTTAATACACACTGTAAGTGTTTGAAAGTGTATGTGTGAGAGAGAGAGAGAGAGAGAGAGAGAGAGAGAGAGAGAGAGAGAGAGAGAGAGAATTGTAGGATGTTAATTGCTGCTTAGAGCTCATTAAAACAGAAATGGTGCACAGAAGACCTCACAAAGAGAAAAAAAGACAGGGTGGCACATTATGTGTGTAAGTGAAGCTGGCACATTCTACATGATATTTTAAAGAGGTTTCAATGACCATGTGGAGAAAGGAGAAAAAGAAAAGCAGGGTTTTTAACGTTCAAATGGGTTGCATTGCATGCGTGTGCACAGTTATATTTGTGTATAACAGGCAGTGTATATAATAGGTCCCATATGTCTAAATGAGGTATTACTCAAAGCCATTAAAAGCATTCCAGCATGTTCACTTAACCATTATTCTCCTTTAACATGGAGCAACTTCTACACGCTTTGTAAAACTTGCCAGATTTTGCATGTGAATAAATATCTTTTGTCACATTTCACACAATCTGTAATAGCACCAAA
Organism: Chanodichthys erythropterus; assembly: GCF_024489055.1. Lineage (NCBI taxonomy): Eukaryota > Metazoa > Chordata > Actinopteri > Cypriniformes > Xenocyprididae > Chanodichthys > Chanodichthys erythropterus. The sequence goes on along the minus strand of NC_090235.1, from coordinate 1,216,988 downwards.
ACACAAATGAATGGTAAAAATAGCACAGAGTAGCTAAATTTCCTTGACGTCTTTAAAGGAAACCAGTCTACCTGTGTCTGAGTCTGCCTTAATCTCATCAGAGTGCTTTCTGGTGTCGGCAGTGCATGGATTAGGCCTTCCTCACCTCATAAAGAGGACACACACCTTCACACACACACACACACACATTTGTGTATCTCAGGTGGTCCACTGAGGTGGTCTTCATCAGTGGTTTATTAGCGTTTCCAAATCATTTTACCTGCTGGTGTGGTGTGCCCTTTCAAGCTTAAACATACTTCACATTTTATAGCAATTAAGAAATAAGTAAAAACATAGTTTTAACCATGAAATTTTACTTTTAACCTACACACCAGCATTTTTTTCTATTCTATATTTATTTTCCCATAACCTTTTAAATATAAAAGATACACAAATTAGACTCACAAATTCGCCTTCAAGGTGAGATGCTTGCAAAACATCATACATTTATATTTCGGGTTTGTTGAAAATTAAGAGTTTAGAGAGCTACAGTAAAAAGAAATTACTTACTAAGTAGTATGACTTATTTTCGTTCATGGAACATAAAAAGAGATATTTTGAAGAATGTTTATGCTGCTCTTTTTCATTTCAGTAACAGTGGATGGGTCCCCAGAGTTGTCAACGTGTAAATAGTAAATAAAAAGCATTGTAAAAGTATCATAAAAGTTGACTGTATTAATTTTTTACTATATTACAAGCTTTTTTAAAGTGGTGTGATAGATTTGTTTTTGATGCATTTATAATATTAAATGTATTTATTTTCAAGAATCCATTGTATTTGACACCTACTTTAATTAGTCAAATTTCTGTTTTGTTTTAAACTTTTAAAACATACTTAAATCTTTCTTGGCAGCCTTGGATCACTTTCATTATATGGAAAAGATTTGTGTTTCATGGAAGAAGTCAGTCATGCAGGTTTCAAAAACATGAGGGTGAGAAAATGGCAGAATTTTCATTTTTTAACAACTACTTTAAATCTTAGAAACTTTATTCTGGTATTATGCGTGGGTGAAGTGTAATTATGTGTGCCAGGTGCAAAACAGTAAAGGGAGGGCAGAGTTAATGTTTTCCAATTTTATGATTTCCCTTCACCTAGAAAATCGAGGCACACAAGGTCTTTCCACAGGAAAAGTAGCAAGGAAATACAGAAACACACACATTTAACATTCAATGCCTCTTAAACTGAATGCCCCAGAGTTAATTTTCACATTTAACAAAATCATAAACTTTCAATAACGGCCGTCATAATTCAGTACAAACAACAACCCTCCTTATGGCAGAAGGAACTTAGTTGAACAGCTGAATGCACCACTCGTCACAACCAGTAGCAGTAATGTTGCATTTTAATGGGCCATGACCAGTATTAAATCCCTATGAAATCTTTATGTAGGACTAATAATACTGGGCCCTCTGTGAGGACATTAAAGAACTTTCTCCCATAAACATGCCTTTTATTCACAGCCATATCATTAAATCCGCTCCCTATCAAACCTCACTGGGATATTTACTGCTGTCCTGAACACTGATTTTGGATCAGGTGGATCTAAATTTGACGGAAATGCATCCTTGTAAGAACATTTTTGGAATCTTTTAAGAGGGCTGAAACCACCAGAAGAGCAAACGTGCCACCCTGTGGTGGAGAACAACAACAGAAAGCAATATGTGTGTCCCTGTTAGTGTGAGTCTGTGCATAAGTCAGAGGAGCCTGGCATGGAGCGGCGATGCAGGAATTTGCCGGGTTTGTTTTCCAGACGGCTAATTAAAAAGCAGGGGAGTGTTTTAATGCTCTGGAGAGCAGCAGGTCTCCGGATGGAGGGAAGGGGGGGGAGGAGGGGAAGACAGGCGGGAAGGAGTGAATGGAGAGAACTCTAAACGAGGCTGTAATTACACTTCTCAGAGCTCAGCAGGATACAACGCTCCAAACACTTCCGTATGTACACGCAAACACACGCAAGCTCAAGGTCGAGTACACATATGAAAAGGGAAACAAAAACATACGAATTCACACACACAAATCATGCACACCAGAACATACATACAAACACGCACTGGGTTTTGGGTGGGTCTAGGAAAGCTGGTATAATGGATTTTCCACTGGATTTCACTAATTGCCTCATAAAAAGGCCTGATGAGTCATTTAATGCAACATTTTCTCTTACTCACACACAATTAAATAATAATGATCTCAACAGAGAGGAACAGAATTAACTTCTATAATTATTAGTTAATTTCTTAATGTTTCATAAACTATTATTGCAATAATTGCATCTATTATTTCAGATAGAGGCCACAAAATCCATTTTATAACTTCAGAAAATAAACATATGAATCAAATATTCACCTTAATATTACTCAGTAAGTCAAAAACAGTAGTATAAGATGCAACACTTCCCTTATGGATATTATGCATGATGATTATTCATCAACAACCTCAACCAAACATCAATGTTATAAATGAGAACTGTGCTATTAGTTATACTAGACCCTTTGGGCCTCAAAATAATAAAACTTAGACATTTACAAGCCTTTCCATACTTTTTGGTTTACTTCAAAAAAAAAACAAAAAAAAAACAAAAAACGTAGCACTTCCCTTACCGACTGCTAGAGCAAACGAATACTGTGTAACAAGCCTGACATCTTCTGGTCACTGAAAGAAGCTCGCCTAAGTTTCAAAATTCACTCCGAATTCCTTACAGTTTTATATTTATGGTTAAATTAAGAAAATAGCAGCATTTAATGGTCGAGGTAGTATGATATGGTAGCGAGAGCACAAATAGTATTGTTTATACAATTCCAAATAGAGCTGATTTATTGTTCAGGTTTAAATGGTTTAGTGACACATTAAAGGGCTGTGTTTATGCTTAAAAGTTAAAACTGATGTTTTGTTACTTTTTTTTTTATCTTTTCCAGTGTTTTACTAAAACCCTTGATCTTTTACCAAAGTTTAATTTAATTTAAATGTTGCAGTGGTTGCGCTGTCAACAGAAAACACTTAGAAACCTGCATTGACGCAATACGCATATAATTTAAAGAGAAGAAAACAAACAGGCCGTAACAGAGTAACTCGGCTCAGTTGTTTACAATTATGTCACCTGTTACCTACGACAAGCAGATACAATAGTGAGGAAATGAAGCGGGCATGTCTGAACAATTTTCCACAGTCACGACACTAAACAACAACTTACCTAAATACAAGTCCGAATACCCGGAGGACAGTCTAGCTGACAGAGGGAGGGTATGACATAATGCAAAATTCCTTTCAGCCTAGGCAACTATACACAGATATACACAATGATCTTTCTTTTTGTGTGCGTGTTTGTTTGTATGCCTGCATCTCTTTCTTCAATTCACCCTGACCAGTATCAAGATGCCCATCTGTTTTGAGGAAGCTTTGATACTCAATGATGTCAAATTATATTTTATTCCACCATGCCAATAAAGCATAGTTTTCTATATAGGGTAACATGACAGCTCTTTCTTGGTGTCTATGATTTTATAATGTAAATGTGTTCAGGTCTTATGACAGTCTGCAAAGGTCTCTCCTGCATGTCATGTGGTAAAAAACACCACAACTTTACCACAAGGAGGCAATATTACATAAGTTCATGTAACTTTATATTCACTTTAAGCATCAAGAAAGACTGACTGCATGAAACTATAGCCCACAGATAACTGATCAATCTAAAAAACGGCATTTAACAAGGCAGTTTATCTAAGTTTACAATGTTTACAGTTCATTGGATTACTAAAGGAATGAAAAGGCACAAAAACACCATTCAAATTCAGATCAAGTGGGTTCACTTTGATTGTAAAAACATTCAATTAAATACTATATCATATGGAAGTCAAACAAGACAAGCAAGCAAATCAAATTGCAGTACTTAGTGTAACAAGAAAACAGACTGGTCAGACTCCAACATGACTTCGTAACATCTGAGATGATGTTGCTTGTAACACTGGAATAACTCACTTTATTCTGGAAATAATTGTGTAACTACAATTGTGTAAACCTGTCTGTTTGCCTAACATTACCTAAATGACCTTGACCTCTCAAACAACTTCCCTGAAGAATATTCATGTGAAATTATTCAAAATGTAAATGTTTGCAAGCAGACACAACCTTTGACTATTTTTAACTACAACTATGACAGCTATAGCAGTCAAAACAGTACTGGTGTGACCACACGATATACACCAACTATAACTGCAACAAAAAGAGAGTTCCGACCAAGTCCTGATTTTGTTTTATTAATAAATTATTTGAACTTTGCCACTGGGTATGATATGAAGACTCTTTGAAAATACATACATTTAATATTATAAATTAATCAATTTTAAAATTCAGCATGGTACAATGAACCAATAATATTTGAAATGGTATGAGCAATAACTGATAAATGCACAGTATTAAAAATCGATACAATTTTGTCAAAAAAAAAAAAAAAAAAAAAAAATATATATATATATATATATATATATATATATATATATATATATATATATATATATATATATATATATATACACACACACACACACACACACTACCGTTCAAAAGTTTGGGATCGGTAAGATTTTTAATATTTTTAAAATAAGTTTTTTTGTCTGCTCACCAAGATTGCATTTATTTAATTAAAAATACAGTAAAAACAGTAATATTGTGAACTATTATTACAATTTAAAATAACTATTTTCTATTGGAATATAATATAAAATATAATTTATTTCTGTGTTGGAAAAGCTGAATTTTCAGCATCATTTCTCCAGTCTTCAGTGTCACATGATCCTTCAGAAATCATTTTAATATGATGATTTGCTGCTCAAGAAACATTTATTATTATTATCAATGTTAAAAACAGTTGTATACTTTTTTTCAGGATTCCTTGATGAATAGAAAGTTCAAAAGAACAGCATTTATCTGAAATACAAAGCTTTTGTAACATTATCGTTTAAAAGTTTGGGGTCAGTAAGAATTTTTATTTTTATTTTTTGAGAAGAATTTAAAGAAATTCATATTTTTTTTCAGCAAGGATGCATTAAATCGATCAAAAGTGACAGTAAAGACATTTAAAATGTAACAAAAGATAATATTTCAAATAAATGCTGTTCTTTTGAACTTTCTATTCATCAAAGAATCCTGAAAAAAATATTGTACACAAATATTTTGTACATCTGTACACGATAAATGTTTCTTGAGCAGCAAATCATCATATTAGAATGATTTCTGAAAGATCATGTGACACTGAAGACTGGAGTAATGATGCTGAAAACTCAGCTTTGCCAACACAAGAATAAATTACATTTTCAAAAATTGTTTATTTTAAATTGTAATAATATTTCACAATATTACTGATTTTACTGTATTTTTTATTAAATAAATGCAGCCTTGGTGAGCAGACGAAACTTCTTTTAAAGACATTAAAAATCTTACTGATCCCAAACTTCTGAACGGTAGTGTATATATTAGCTTTCCATGCTGAGACAAAACAAAATTACACATAGCATCAGGGCTTCTGATGGGACTTAACTTAAGCCAGTCAAAAGTTACTCAAGAACATCTGACTGCTTTTTTTCAAAATTGTTTGTAGCTATTTTATCAATTCCCATTTTTATATTTTCTATAAATTCAAATCAGTAAAATTATAAATGACCTGCCATCACTAACACTTCATTTGTTACATGTGAGCATGATTTCCTAAAGCGATGAAAGAAAGGAAGAGTTGGAGACAATCATGGGATGTAATTCAGGAGATGTAGACAGAGTCTGTATCCTGCTCTATATGGCAGCTGCCTAAAATATATGTTGTCCCAGTCAGCTTTTCACATTAATCTCCCAACACCAACAGCGAGGAACAAACTAGCACTAACTCAAGTTTAAAGGTGCTGCTTAATGATTTAAAGTTATAATGTTATCATGATGATTGCATAGAATTTTGAATATACATAACAAATTTTAAGAATTTTCTTCATGACTGGCAAACTGCAAAACCAAGCCACAGCATGGGGTTTCCACTCAATAGGATTTATTATTGATTATAGAATTAATGATCTTTGTGGAGGGCTAGGAGTCTCTCATTGTTGTGCTCATTAAAACAAGAGCTCTGAGATCAAATCCCTAACCCCAAATGTCAGATCTGTGACCCCTGAGGGAAATCAGGCCAGCTGATCTTTTATGTGGCTACACTGACAGACACAGACTGGGGTGCAGGTGTGTTTCATTCTGACACAGGCCTTCCATTGTGACATTTGCAGTCACTATGGAGACAAGTGAGGCACTGCCATCAGAATAAGAAAAACAGCAAAAAAAAAAAGTTAAATATAAATATGCATTTTCCATCACAGATCAGCAATGTATACAAATATTAATAGTAAATATTAAATAGTAAAGACACTGAATGCCAAAACACAATAATTAGTATAGACAATATATATTTAACATTATCCAGGTGGTTTATACTCCTTGCACTAATAGACAACACGTTTTCATAATGTTATAACAACTACATTTAAGTTTTCAGAGTTTCAACTTGAATTTTTACATCAGTAATTATATTCAAAGTGGTAACTTTATTTACACTTTTCAATTTTAGTGGGTTGAATTTTCTTTTTTATGTACAAAGTTTTACAGTGCATACCGCTTAAATCTAAATAAAGTTAATTCTGTTGCATTTAGTGATCGCCGACTTTGGATTAAAATGTAAATACATTTTTTTGTATGTAAATCTTCAAGTAACTATTAAGCACCTAAGCAGAAAATCATTCCCTTGGACTTGACAGACAGCTTGAATACACAATATTAGCATAAACAATGGCTCTCAGCAGCAAGCACTAATTATGGTAGACATGGCAAGCCATTTTTACATTTAATCCTATAACAAGAATGTATTTTTACTAGTTACTAGTATACATTTATAGGCCTGTCACGATAGTTACTTTTTGCTGGGCGATGTATTGTCCCAGAAATCATTGAACTTCTTTTAACATCAGTGCTGCATGTTTATAACACCTTGTTATGCACGAGATACTGCAAAAGACACTCGTAACTGCAGCATCTTGCTGTGATGCTGCTTTTTGTGCTAGCTGTGAGCTGATTTTACACTGGAACAGTGCGCTTTGAAACAGGGTGCATTTGGACTTATTCTTCAAAACTGTCTGTAGTTGTCAGGAAAACACCATAAAGCCTCGAATGACACCATCTTTTCAACTGTCAATGTCTGCTTTGCATATGAAGGAGAGCAGATAAGATGACAGAGGCTGACACTGTCTGCAAAATGTTGGTGACATTCATTTTTATGTAAACATAATGGGCAATATAACCCCTCACTACAAAAAAATATCAATGACATGTCCATATATTGAGCGATAAGACGATACATTGATTATTGTGACAGTCCTATACATTTATGTATATTTTATGTATATTCACCAGTGCAACAACTGTATAAACCAATAGCTTCATTAGCTTGGTAGACATTCATAATAAACAAAGACTACAGAATAACACAAGAAGAGTCACTCGTATTATTATGAATGGGAGAAAGTGCAACGCGCAATATGGTGGAATAAGTCCCGCCTTCTAAATAAGAGCCAATCGCTGACTGGTAAAGTCATCGCGTCACTGCAGTGGCCGTTAGAAGCTCCGGTTTCTATAGAAACAGTTAGACGCGCACCTCTCAAATGAGGTTCACAAGAGATGTGCATTAAGGACTGTGTATGTGCATTTGGTTGATCCAGTCTGAAAAATACCATTTTTTGTCATGATTCGAGCATTTAGAAACAAAATTTATGAGACAGTTGTTGTCAGATTTTATTGGTGATTTCAAATATGAAATTTAATCGAAAGCTTGGCAATCAACCTTACAGAATTTGAGGTTTCCCCATTCAAAGAGATAGGAGCTGCACTTGGATGCCCGGGAGGCGTTTCAAAGATGGCCGCCGATTGAAATGACTTGTCTTAAAGGAACTTTGAAATAAACAGGTGTCAGGCTGACTCCTTCATTCATGACTCATTACTTTTTGTCATATATGACTCCTACATTCATGAAAAACAAGTAAATATATTTATATATAAATATATAAACTAGTTTGAGTTTTTTGTTGTAACAGTTTAAAATTTTTGTTACTGTGCACAGGAAGAACAATTTAAAGTGCAACCAGAAGAAAGTAGCATGATTTAGAAACAGCAATAAACTCCAGCAAGATAAAGCCCTTTTATGTAAAACCTTAAAACTTTATTTACAGATCAAGTATAATAAGTGAATCATTGAATCATCTTGGAGAGAGTTTTATCGTGTTGACTGCCCTAACCAAACGTGACAAGCAGTTGAAAAGTGAACGTGACGTTTAGCCAAGTATGGTGTCCCATACTCGTAATTTGTGCTCTGCATTTCACCCATCCAAGTGCACACACACAGCAGTGAGGTGAGTATTGAACACACACACACCATGAACACACAGCTAGAGCAGTGCAGTGGACAGCCTTTTTTTCTTTCTTTTGCAGCTGTGATTGGGGCTTAGGTGCCTTGCTCATAGACACCTCAGTTGTGGGTAAGAGAGTGCCAATCATTCACCTACATTTCCTGCCGGTACTGAGACTGAGAACCACGACCTTCAGGTAACAAGTCCGACTCTCTAACCATTAGGCCACATCTGCCCCATTCTTTGAATGCTGAATGGAGAATGACTGACAGCCACAGCAGAGAGAAGAGTTTACGTGAACTTGAATTTAACAACTTAAATACTCATCTGTACCTCACATTAAACTATGGAATGGCTTCAGAACACTTCGAATATAGTGCATGAAAACTGTATGGTGCTTAATAATGTTTTTGTGCCTTTTGTGGGGCTATAAACAATAACGCAGAATAGTATACATACAATATCGGATTTTGATTGGTCTCATCTGACCAATACCTGAGCCGGCAAAAATGGCAGTATCGGAGCCAATACCGATACTGAGTATTGGATCGGTGAATCCCTATTAAATTCTATTAGAATGTTTGGTTAAATACTCACATTCCATTTATTTATTCAATACCATTTCTAGGAATACATACCAGCAACTGGCATCCAGTTGGTTAATAAATACTTTAAATAGGTACTAGTGTCTATTTAATTAATACTAGAAACAGATATTAGTAACTCTTCTATTATGCAATGAATACATATTCACTTCTGGAATAAGTACTGGTAGCCAATCTATAAATTAGATTTAGATTATAATTAATTTAGATTATTCGTATTAGTCACTATTGAAAACCCTAAAATTACTAACACTACTAACAACAAAATAAAGTAGTTATTTCAAGCAAATAAAGGTTAAAACAGCTTGCCACAAGTACACACAGGCCTAGATCTAAACAGAGCAGCGTCTGGTAACTGTGCACCCGTCGCTGAAACCTGCTTATGACTATCTATCGACTCTTAATTAAACCGAGTCTATGCTAATGCTATTAAATTTACAGCGAGTTCGTACAAGTGAATTAGCGCGTCACTGCATACAACACAGCCAAAGGCGCTGCACACGGACGCGCCTTCTCGCCGCTTGAGAGCGACTGGTTAGCGGGACAGCAGGCCAAAACCGGAGCGCCACTCACCGATGTGGTTATCTTCGATGTGAACGATGAGCTCGCCCAGGGACTCGAAGTGCAGCCCGCATCCGCCAAACCGGCAAACGTTGGAGAAGAAGGAGGCAGCCGCGACGCCCGTCATAATGAATGTGTTGGCAGAGATCCGTGAGCTTGCAGACCGGCGGAGGCAGAGGCTGTGCAGGATGGGGGTGATCCAATAGCCGGCAGCTCGTTGCAGCAGCAGCGGCGGCGGTGATTGCAGCTGGAGCTGTTTAGACGGCTGGCAGCCAATGGGAGGGGGATGGGGGGCAAAGCAGCATGACGGAGGAGCAGGAGGAGGAGGAGGAACCGGCGAAACAAACATACTGCTGTTCACCTGAGCGGAGAAAGACGAAGAATGCTTGACTGAAAAGGGCAACATAAGCAACTATATTATAGATTATTTCAGTGCATCTTTTGCTACCCTGCCAGCTGGGCTTCAAATGTGTAAGGTTTAAGTCACCCTGCCTGGGAATGCAGAAACAATCCCAATTAACTGTTACTTAATAAACTTAAAGCCTCATTAATTACACAGTTATTGGCTGTGTGACTCTTCCAAGTGTTCATAAATTAAGCATTTTTTATACTTTTGCATAACTTTTCATAATGAATTGTAATGCAGTGGTCTTTAAAGGGATAGTTCACCAAAAATGAAAATTATCCTATGATTTACTCATCCTCAAGCCATCCTAGGTGTATATATCTTCTTTCAGACGAACATGATCGGAGATATATTTAAAAATATCCTTATTCCTTCAAGGTTTATAATGGGTGTGAATGGGGGGGCTGCGTTTTGAAGCCAAAAATAATGTATCTATCCATAAAAAAAGTAATCCATATGACTCCAGGGGGTTAATAAAACTGATGCATTTTTGTAAGAAAAATATCCATATTCAAAACTTTATGAATTCAAATAACTAGCTTCCGGCAGACGACTGTACACAGAATGCGCAAGTCGACTTGCGCCAAATGAGTAATCCATGACGCGATGTATGACGCAGGATATAGGAGTATTGTAATCTTAGAATCCTCTCGCAGCTCAAACAAATAGGGCAGAGAAACAAATTTAAGCTCCTCTTCTCTTAAATCGAAATCCTCCGACCTTTCTATTAAAAAAATGACAGTTTTAGACTTATAATCTGTGACCAGTGATTTGTTTTGCTCTATCTGCTGTGCCTTCGTTTTCGCCATTACGTTGTGCTTCAGGTTAAAGGATACTCTTCCACCGCAAATTGTCTTGCACATTCTGCATACGGTCATCTGCCGGAAGCTAGGTATTTGAATTTATAAAGTTTTAAATATGGATATTTTTCTTACAAAAATGCAAGAAGGCCTTTATTAACCCCCTGGAGTCGTCTGGATTTTTTTTTTTTTTTTTATGGATGTATGCATTATTTTTTACTTCAAAATGCGGCCCCCCGTTCACAACCATTATAAACCTTGGAAGACTTAGGGTATTTTTAAATATATCTCTGATTGTGTTCATCAGAAAGTCATATAGTCATGTACACCTAGAATGGCTTGAGGGTGAGTAAATCATGGGATAATTTTCAATTTTGGGTGAACTATCCCTTTAATTTCACCTTTTGGGGGCAATATATCTTTAAAAAAAAAATCCCATTTCACATACAAGACCTATAGTAGACTAAAATGCATGTTGGAGCTGTCTTAACTTAAAGGGTTAGTTCACCCAAAAATGAAAATAATGTCATTTATTACTCACCCTCATGTCATTCTACACCCGTAAGACATTTGTTCATCTTCGGAACGTCTTCGTTCATCTTGATGAAATCCGATGGCTCAGTGAGGCCTGCATCGCCAGCAATGGTACTTCCTCTCTCAAGAACCATAAAGGTACTAAAAACATATTTAAATCGGTTCATGTGAGTACAGTGGTTCAATCTTAATATTATAAAGCAAGGAGAATATTTTTTGTGTGCCAAAAAACAAAATAACGACTTTTTAACAATATCTAGTGATGGCCGATTTCAAAACACTGCTTCATTAAGCTTCGGAGCTTTACGAATCGAATCAGTGGTTCGGAGTGCCAAAGTCACGTGATTTCAGCAGTTTGGCAGTTTGACATGCGATCCAAATCACTTATTCGACAAAAAAGGTTCGTAATGCTCCGAAGCTGTGTTTTGAAATCAGCCATCACTAGATATTGTTAAAAAGTAGTTTTGTTTTTTTCACGCACAAAAAATATTCTCGTCGCTTTATGATATTAAGATTGAACCACTGTACTCACATGAACTGATTTAAATATGTTTTTAGTACCTTTATGGATTTTGAGAGAGGAGGTACCATTGCTGGCGATGCAGGCCTCACCGAGCCATCGGATTTCATCAAAAATATTTTAATTTGTGTTCCGAAGATGAACGTAGGTCTTACGGGTGTAGACCGATGTGAGCGTGAGTAATAAATGACATTTTATTTTTGGGTGAACTAACCCTTTAAAGAAACTTGCACTGACATATCTGTTTTGTCTCAAGATGCACATCAGTAATGTTTTTTTTTTTTCTGAGACACATTTAAAACAGGTACTTTAATGTCCTAATTTAACTAAAGTCTATACTCCCATGGCTTAATGTAAGCCCTTTCTGTGAAACCAGGCTTTGGTGTAAAATAATTTTATAATTGCATTCTTCATTTAATGTTTCTACAGTATATTCCATATACATTAATTTTATATTTTTGTTTTTTTTAAAAATCGTAAGTACATTTATGTCTTATCTGTGCCGTATTAAACAGTCAAAATGTATTTTTCAAATGCAGCTTTCTCTGCCACCTTTGCAGCTTAAAGAATTCATTTAACACCTATATTCATTATTTTGTTTTCCTGCTGTCTGCTACTGGTAAATGTATGGCCAGCATTTTTACTTTACAATTACAGCAAATTCTGTGTAAACGCATATTTCAATGAATCAAACTACACAATGGCATCATGCAGTATTAGACCTCTAATTGGCATTTCTTTACTGAAGAAAAATGTTGACCTCCTCCTTCTTTACTGAAGAAAAATGTTCACCTCCTCCTTTAAAACCTTCTGAAAAGACTGAGGATCTCTCAGGTGTGACACAAGCATCCATATAAGGAGCTGTGTTCACAAAGAGCAGGAGGAATGTCCCTTTGATCAGCCTGTGACAGTGACTGTGCTGACCATCACTTAATCATCCATTAAATCTCCCTGTTATAAACGTTCTCTGCTGTTGGGCTATGTAAATACCTGAGAGACTAAATGGCCAAATATTTTCCACGGCACTATTTTCAAACAAACACGCTTGCATAAAAATGTACTTCTGAAATACAACATTTTCTCTTCAGCTTCATAATTTGATTAGCTTCCAAATCCAGACTCAAATTGTAAAAGCTCACAAACATACAGACAGCTGTTTGGGACATACCTTATAATGTCAAAATGCAAAGCCTGCCAGATGTTAGTAAGTGCAACCATCTGCCTCACACAAGATAGACATAATCAGCCGATGCCAGATGCTAAAAACTGTGAGGAGGACGTTCCAGGTCAAATATGATTGAACAATATCAAAGATTTCAGGATTTATCTAGTTCCAAATTCTTGATTGATTCAGTGCAGTATCACTCATATGCAGTAAATCCTTGAGTCCTTTGAAGATCTACCTTGAGACCTTACAAAGGATCATGTGAAAAATTACTCACAGACGTGTGACCTGCTATATACTTATACACAAGCACATAGCCTCCTGACACCCAGCTATGGAGTCCTCTATAGAGGACATTATACAAACCCAATTCCAAAAAAGTTGGGACACTGTACAAATTGTGAATAAAAACAGAATCCAATGATGTGGAAGTTTCAAATTTCAATATTTTATGCAGAATACAACATAGGTGACATATCAAATGTTTAAACTGAGATAATGTATCATTTTAAGGGAAAAAAAAAGTTTATTTTAAATTTCATGGCATCAACACATCTCAAAAAAATTGGGACAAGGCCATGTTTACCACTGTCTGGCATCCCCTCTTTATAACAGTGTGCAAACGTCTGGAGACTGAGGAGACAAGTTGGTCAAGTTTAGGAATAGGAATGTTGTCCCATTCTTGTCTAATACAGGCTTAGTTGCTCAACTGTTTTAGGTCTTCTTTGTATCATCTTCCTCTTTATGATGCGCCAAATGTTTTCTATGGGTGAAAGATCTGGACTGCAGGCTGGCCATTTCAGTACCCGGATCCTTCTTCTACGCAGCCATGATGTTCTAATTGATGCAGTATGTGGTCTGGCATTGTCATGTTGGAAAATGCAAGGTCTTCCCTGAAAGAGACGAAGTCTGGATTGGAGCATATGTTGTTCTAGAACTTGGATATACATTTCAGCATTGATGGTGCCTTTCCAGATGTGTAAGCTGCCCATGCCACACGCACTCATGCAACCCCATACCATCAGAGATGCAGGCTTCTGAACTGAGCGCTGATAACAACTTGGGTTGTCCTTGTCCTCTTTAGTCCGGATGACATGGCGTCCCAGTTTTCCAAAAAGAACTTCAAATTTTGATTCGTCTGAGCACAGAACAGTTTTCCACTTTGACACAGTCCAATTTAAATGAGCCTTGGCCCAGAGAAAACGCCTGCACCTCTGGATCATGTTTAGATATGGCTTCTTTTTTGACCTATAGAGTTTTAGCCGGCAACGGCGAATGGCACGGTGGATTGTGTTCACCAACAATGTTTTCTGGAAGTATTCCTGAGCCCATGTTGTGATTTCCATTACAGAAGCATTCCTGTATGTGATGCAGTGCCGTCTAAGGGCCTGAAGATCACGGGCATCCAGTATGGTTTTCCGGCCTTGACCCTGACGCACAGAGATTGTTCCAGATTCTCTGAATCTTTGGATAATATTATTCACTGTAGATGATGATAACTTCAAACTCTTTGCAATTTTTCTCTGAGAAACTCCTTTCTGATATTGCTCCACTATTTTTCACCACAGCATTGGGGGAATTGGTGATCCTCTGCCCATCTTGACTTCTGAGAGACAGTGCCACTCTGAGAGGCTCTTTTTATACCCAATCATGTTGCCAATTGACCTAACAAGTTGCAAATTGGTCCTCCAGCTGTTTCTTATATGTACATTTAACTTTTCCGGCCTCTTATTGCTACCTGTCCCAACTTTTTTGGAATGTGTAGCTCTCATGAAATCCAAAATGAGCCAATATTTGGCATGACAATTCAAAATGTCTCACTTTTAACATTTGATATGTTATCTATATTCTATTGTAAATAAAATATAAGTTTATGAGATTTGTAAATTATTGCATTCCTTTTTTATTCACAATTTGTACAGTTTCCCAACTTTTTTGGAATCGGGTTTGTATTTTAGCGAATTTCTCTAAGACCTGTCACAGTTTTAAGTCTGGATGTCATGTAAAGAGCCCATTCAGGGCTTTTCAGAGATACCAAATGTTTGGAAGCTTCACCATGACCATTCCCTCTCCTTGGTCTTTAAAAATAATTAATTTAGTTATCAAATTTTACACCCTTGTGGAAATATGATAATATTTTGTAATTGACCTTCGCAAAGACCCGCCCCCCTAGTTAATGTTGCTTTGTCCGACAAGCCATGGCGCTGTCACGCCATACAGAGTGAAAAATACATTGCGGAGCAAAGAGACAAGACAGAGCAAGTTACTTATGATATTAAACAAAATCACAGCTTTCAAACTGTGTAATTTTTTAAGAAATTCAAACAATAAATACCATTCCGTGGCTCTTTAATGTGTCGTGACAGATTGTTGTAGTGCCTCAGTTCAAGTGGCTTGTGAATCGATCATCTCTTACTAGTTCATTTATAGCATCAAACAAACATGAATGAACATAAGAAGAAATGTTGTTTCAAACACGGAAAGACATCATTACATACCATTCTTCAAGTTCAAGTCCACCGAGGTTAATCTTCTAACTCCTGGACAAAATGGCAGATTCGGCATTATGATTGGTTAGATCGCTTGTCAATCAAACTCCCGGTGAAGAGTCAATTGTCATTTATATCTGACTAATTTTCTTATTATTTGTCATAAATTAACATCTCAGGAAAATGTTATGGGGTTTCAAATCAAAATATGACTTTCTGTTACGGAACTGGACATCGATGTTATATGTGTCAACTGTAGAGGACACTAGGACTTAAAGCATGTTTATTATGCATTTTGGAAGACACAACATGTTAATGGGGAATGAAATTATATATCAATATTCCTATTATGAAAATCTTGTTAATTATTGCTTCAGTTGTTACACTTCTTTTTTCATTACATATTGCCCCAAAAACACATGAATATGCAAATTAGATACAGTAGATATACATATAATGGGAAAATACATTTATGGCCATTTTACACACATATTGCATAAAGCAACATGGTATATCAAATGATTCTGTTATATATTTCATAACATAGTTGAGAATCATCTTTATACAACGTTTGATTTAAAATTCCTGAAATCTAAAAATGTATTGCCGATCCTGTTGTTTTTGCCTTTTCATGTTTATTCATGTCTTATTTTATTTTTTAAAAACTGAGTCGTGGTGTCCTCTACAGAGGACATAGCATAACATATGAATAAAAAAAAATTTTTTTTCTGGTAGTCAGGAGGATACGCCCATTCACATGTATACCAACATGGTTCAACAACTGAAGAAGAGCTCTGATATCAGAGTCAAAAGTTTATTTTTATTATTGTTGTCTGCCTTTGTTCCTTTTTTGCAAGTCACTTTGGATAAAAACATCTGCTAAATACATAAATGTAAATGTTTTGCTAATAAGCCCCCCAAAATCCACCAATTTCACTGTGTATTCTTTAAATGGTGAAACAAAAGGTGAACTTGACACAGTTCCTTTTTACAGTGAATTATATCATGGGACAAACAGGGATGATGTCATATGAGACTTGTGGGTGCATGCCCTCTGCTGCATTGTCTCTGTGTGTGTGAATGATTCATACTCAAAGACGTAGGAGTCAGCTAAGGCTGAGGCTTGATGTGACATCATTACCACTTCCTGTTTTGTGGTGTTGCTGAGGAAACAGCTACTAGCATTCTGAGTTAGAACAGGCTAATGAATCACGCTCTCTCTTTCTCTCCCTCCCACTTGTTCTGCCTTTTTCTTTCACTCTTTTCCTAGCGGTTACCACAAAAGGACCACGCAGTTCTGAAACATCAGACACACCCCTCAGTTTTACGATAATCTGAATGTATCCACATTCGCTCATATTTGAACTCATGACATCTGTAGTTTAACGCAATATGGTTAGACACTATTAAAGTGGTGAAAACCAGATATATATATATAGCTGCTTTATTAAATGTAAAAACTTAATCTTGCCACCTGTTTTCATCATCAGGTTAATGTCATCATATAAAGCACTTGTTGATGTCTCACACTTTGTGGCTTTGCATTTTTTGTTTATGAAGCCTTCTGGCTTCATTCCCTTAAAAAAACTGATGGGTCTTTTTCCATCGCCTTGATTCTGCAAAGCGAACTCGAAATCCACTGAAACATCACACAAACCAAATTTACTTTTAATTTGAAAAATAGTAGTTTATGCATTTTACCTAAAGCTGTCAGTGATCAATAAAAGTTTAGACTGTCTTGAAAATAACAGTATGTGTAAACTGTCACATGATCAGAACTTTGTAATTTTAGTTTACCACTCTAAAAGTTGATATCAGTGTCAAAGTTCTATAAATATAGATGATAGAACTACCATATTTTATATTTTTCAAAATAGGCCTATGTATTATTAATAAAAACCAAGAGCCCAAACTGATTAATTCACATTACAAAATCTCATTGCTACATTAAACAGGCAACAAAATACAATGAAAAAGAAATATTAAACAACGTCACTGATAAAAAAAAGAAACATTAAATAATGTTATTTTATGATTTACAACTTTCTCTTGGGTCTTGTTGAACAAATGACCATGACTATGACTAGGCCTATAATTTTTCACCGGTTACATTGTAACCATAAAAAAGAAAGAAAAAAAAGCAAACCGTTTATTTCGTTGACCATTAAAAAAGCAAACAATTGTCTGGAAATAATTTGTAATAAAAAGGGTTAAAGCCATGAGCTAACACACTCATACATGCTCTTTCTCTCTATCATGACACACCATTCGCTAATCGGGACCGTCCCGCGCACAGCTCTAGACAGCTGTTGGCGCAGCAAGCACTGAGCGAAGCGCCTCCCATTTCCCTTTTTTCTCTCAACGCGCCAATGTCCGCATCGGACGCCCGCTACATCCTCCGGTGGGCGGGTGCGCGCGGTCTGAAAACCCCTCCTCTTTTTAAAAAGCGGACCGCAATGATTTAGAAGTTCAGGAATCCCACGTGACGTCACCGCGAGGTGATGTAATGCTTCTGTAAATAGATCATATTGTAATCGCGTTTCACTTCAGCGTGCTTCGTCTGAGCGCGAGGAGCGTTGCTAGTCTCAGTCTGCGTGCGTTTAGGTAAGTTAGTATTACTGTTTTTCACTCGCTTGTGATATGTTTCCACTCTTAGTTCAGAACTTAAATGGAGCGCGTTTCTTGTACAGTGCTGTTGGGATTTTATGTTGTTGTTTTACTGTCAAGTTAGTGTCTGTCAAAGTGCCGGTTTCCATTGAGATGTTCGTAAACTGTTTGAATGTCGGTTCGAGGGGGTGTGACACCACTAAACAAACAGATAAATAAAGAGTATTAGAATAAAAAAGGGTTTGACTATCGGAAAATTGATGTCTTTGTGAATCTTTAGTAGCCTAAAGATTATCAACAAACTTGTCAACAAATACGTTTTAGGGGAATGGCTGTTGGACAGTTAGCTGTTGAAAGACTGAATTTGAAATATTTAAATGTTTGGTTGCACACGTGCGCGTTTTGAGGGCGTAAGTATTTGCGTTTGCTTTGGGTTAATCAAATTATTATTATTAATGTTATTTTCAAATAAACACAATATGACATGTGCCGACACGTACTCCAAAGTGATTCAGACAACTTCACGATATTTTCAACGCTAAAATGGCACATTATTGCCCCTGGTTACAATGTCTGATCTCAGTTGTTTGGGTTTGTGAAATTCGTGACACCGCGTGAGTCCTCCGGTTTCGCCATTACGTCATGCTGCAGGCCGGTTAGACGCTTGGCATTTTAGCACCGTAGACCCGTCTTGCCAATTCAAACTCTGGCCCCGGCTGAACTGAATGATGATGTCATGACTAGAGGAATGCTCACGTTATGAGTGACCGGGATTATTTTATATATAAGGTGCGACTGATAGGCTACGTAGTACGTTATATACAGAGAACGCATAGAGAAGAGAACTCAAACAGGGAAATGTGAACAGAATTAGGAGAACAGAAAGAAATATGAATAGGTCATGCTTTTTTAAGACTATATTTCACTAATTAGGTGTCATCTATCTATCTATCTATCTATCTATCTATCTATCTATCTATCTATCTATCTATCTATCTATCTATCTATCTATCTATCTATCTATCTATCTATCTATCTATCTATTTATCTGCCTGTCGTTTATTTTCATAAAAGTACATGTTGTATATTGACAGATAGATCATTTTTATTTGTCTGTTTATTTGTCATGAGCATTTTATAATGTCATCTCCCATGTCTGCATGTGTTTGTATGTCTGTGTGTGTGCATGTGTGTGTATATGTATGTTCAGGTTTTTTTAGATCTCAGTGATGAATATTGATCAGGACAGGCCATATGTATGCACTGCTCCTGGATGCTTGCAGGTACGTGACAGATGCCCAGTTTGCTGGTGGTTGTCATATCATCTAGAGCTACAACAATGTTTTTTTATGTATGCTGTCACAAATTTTAGCCATCACTTAGTAGTAAATTGCAGTATTCATATAGGAATACATATGTATCTTTGTTAACACTTTACAATAAGGTTCATTAGTTAACTACATTAATTAACATGAACTAATAATGAATTGCACCTGTACATCATTTATTAATCTTTGTTAATGTTAATTTTAACATTTACTAATACATTATTAAAATCTTGTTAACATTAGTTAATGCTCTGTGAACATGAACAAACAATGAACAACTGTATTTTCATGAACTAATGTTAACAAAGATTAGTAAATACAGTAACAATGTATTGCTCATGGTTAGTTCATGTTAGTTAATGCATTAACTAATGAACCTTATTGTAAAGTGTTACCTACCGTATCTTTTATGTAAAAAAGGAGCTGTGTTTTTTCAGCATTGTCACGGCCTACCATGTTTCTTTTTCTCGTAGCGCTTCCAAAGAGAAGATCACCTAATAATTCACAGACACAAACATGAGATGACCCTTAAATTCTCTTCTATTAAGTGTGACAATATGCTTTCAGGTAAGGGCGGGTATGCAACTTCTCACACAAAAATAAATACACATGTTTTATCATCAACACTGTATTAATTTTCTATGCAACTAAAGAGTATCAATCTACAGATTGAAGTCAGCAATATTATAGCCTGTTAAAAGTGAATGTGTGTGTGTGTGTCATGATAGGTCATGCTCTCCATCTCCTTTAATTTAGCATTTAGACAGTGTCTGTTACCCTGGAAACCCAATGTCTGATATATAAACATCAGCCTGACCCTTGACCTCTGGGGTCTGTGAGCCATCATTGCAGCGACAGAAACATTTACATAAAAAACAAAAGAAGGACTTTACCTTCTGACCCCTTTCATAGTTGTCTAGAAAAAGCAGTTTAGTTTAGACTACCTCTAAATTACCAAAACAACATGAGCAAAATCAGGCTTATGTTTATGACATAGGGTTAATTTTTAACATTTTCCCAGCATGCCAGGAGATTACTTTAGACAAGTTTTGCTCATGACATTGAGAAGAGGGCTAGTTTCTTTACATTTGTTTAGAATGCCTGGAGGTTACTTGATATTGATCTATCTAAAGTTTTCACTCTTGACCTTGAGAAATCTCCAATGCCTACTCAGTTTACATGTGTTTAGTGTGTGTGTGTATATATATATATATATATATATATATATATATATATATATATATATATATATATATATATATATAGTATCAATGTTATATTCTCTACATTTATTTTTTATTATATCTACATACCTTTCTACATTTTAATTTTTCCAGAGATTTTTACAGCACTTTAATTTTCATAAACACTAAAGTTTCCAAATATGCATTGATATTAATTACTATATTATTTATTATATTTATGATATAATATATAAAATAATTAATACAATGTTTCATTTATGCTACATACTTGGTTGCACTATATCATCTTATTTATGTAATATTCTCTTTTCTTTTTACTTATTACATTTTAAAACAAGTTTGAATCCATTTTTATTTTTCATGCATCTGTTATGACTATATTATGATTATTTTTATTTTTATTATATGTAATTTTTATGTAAAACATTTCAAATTACCATTGTGTATAAAACGTGCTGTATAAATAAACTTGCCTTGCCTTTAATAATAAAAAATCTCTATCTCTAATATTTTGGTTCCATTGTGTTGTTACTTCCTTTATATATTGCCAGTGGCATTTTGTGTGTGGCATCTGATGATGCTGTTTGCATTCATGGTAAACGTGTACTCTTTGTTCATCTATAGATCAGACTCCAACTCCAACCCGTTTCTTACAGGACTGTGAGGAAGTGGGCCTCTTTACTGACCTGGAGCTTAACCAGTCACAGGCGGAGGCGGAGACAAAACCGGTGAGAGCTTTTTTAAAAATATTATGAATATTAGAATATTTAGCATATAAATGTTTTCTAAATGTTATTTCCGTTCTTGCTTACAGAACTTTTCGGCTCAGGTGTCAGGTCAGAACCAGTCTCACACTGAGACACAACCTCAGCAGGGTCAACATCATCAGTTTCAGCCTCAGCAACAGCAGCAGTGCGCTCTGGCCCATCTGAACCAGAACCAGCTCCACACACACAGCTCACAGCCTCAGTCTCAATGCACAGCCACATACTCCACTTCAAATAAACAGTGAGTATTAGCATATATTTACCAGAATACCGATATATTCTTCTATTCCTCATTAAAGGCAGGCCTGGTTCTTGACTGTAATATGGTGAGCTAGCAGATATCCTGGGTTGGCAAGTTTTTTTTTTTGTTTTTTTTTTGTGCTATGTCTGCAGCTCTGCATGTAGATATCTTATTTTCACTGTAAATAAAATGCTACAGTTTTTACTCTTCCATCATCCAATGACT
Organism: Chanodichthys erythropterus; assembly: GCF_024489055.1. Lineage (NCBI taxonomy): Eukaryota > Metazoa > Chordata > Actinopteri > Cypriniformes > Xenocyprididae > Chanodichthys > Chanodichthys erythropterus. The sequence goes on along the minus strand of NC_090235.1, from coordinate 1,195,078 downwards.
GAAAGTAAACGTGACAGGAGCCTACTGTTGCTATAGTAAGCCGATAGATAATAAATAAATATTGATCTATTGATAGATAAACAGTGCAATCTTACTTCAGTGTTGTTGTTAACATTGACATAGACAGTTTGATTTACAGGTAAATATTAAAGGGTTAGCCCAAAGGAAATTTCTGTCATACATACTCACCCTCATGCCGTCCCATGCCGCCCCATTTTGAGGTCCAGAAAGGTATTAAAGACATTGTTATAATAGTCAATGTGACAGTGGTTCAACATTAATGTTATGAAGCGACGAGAATACTTTTTGTGCGCAAAAGCAAAACAAAAATAACAACAAAATAATGAAATAGCCGGCTTTCGGACGTAAACATGGAAGCCCTCACTGTGTTCAATACGTCAACTGCGTATGACAACAGTTCAAATTGTTAAATAAAGTTGGTTTTTTTTGTTTTGTTTTTGTGGTTTTGGGTTTGAGACAACATGAGGGTGAGTACTTCATGACAGAAATGTCATTTTTGGATGAACTAACCTTTTAAGATACATTTTAAACCCCTAATTCGCACCTTGATAGCAGGCAAATAATTCTGCCTGTTATTACTCGTGAGATTGTTAGCCTCTGCTTATCCACAACAGACTGAAACCACCTCGTGTATAATGTGGCTTTGCTTTCATCTAAAAAAAGGAAAAATACAGCAATTTTCTGGTGTTGTGATTGTTTGGGGCAGTCTTCAACACACAGCCCACCTCAGATTGCTTGTAATCAATGCACAAATCATGAAAAAGATCAATGCTATCTTTGCATAAAGTCTGATGTTTGCCTGCCTATGCCTAGATCAAGCCCTGGTTAAGGGTCAACATTTTAACTGAAAAAGTTACATTTTGGGGGGTATACAGAATGTATTCATGGTAGAAAATAAGTCAAAAAGATTTAATGCAACACAGCATCATACCTTTAAAGGGTTAGTTCACCCAAAAATGAAAATTCTGTCATTTATTACTTACCTTCATGCAGTTCCACACCCGTAAGACCTTCATTAATCTTCGGAACACAAATTAAGACATTTTTGTTGAAATCCGATGGCATGCGGCCTGAGGCCTGCATCGGGAGCAATGAAATTTCCTCTCTCAAGATCCATAAAGGTACTAAAAACACATCTAAATCGGTTCATGTGAGTACAGTGGTTCAATATTAATATTATAAAGCGACGAGAATATTTTTGGTGCGCCAAAAAAAAAAAAAAAAACGACTTATTTAGTGATGGCTGATTTCTAAACACTGCTTCAGGAAGCTTCGCAGCATTATGAATCAGTGTGTCGAATCAACTGTTCAGAGCACCAAAGTCACGTGATTTCAGCAATTTGGCGGTTTGACACCTGATCCAAATCATGATTCAATACGCTAAATCATAATGCTCTGAAGCTTCCTGAAGCAGTGTTTTGAAATCGGCCATCACTAAATAAGTCGTTATTTTGTTTTTTTGGTGCACCAAAAATATTCTCGTCACTTTATAATATTAATATTGAACCACTGTACTCACATGAGCTGATTTAAATATGTTTTTAGTACATTATTGGATCTTGAGAGAGGAAATGTCATTGCTGTCTATGGAGGCCTCACTGAGTCATCGGATTTCAACAAAAATATCTTAATTTGTGTTTTCCGAAGATTAACAAAGGTCTTACGGGTGTGGAACGGCATGAGGGTGAGTAATAAATTACAGAATTTGGTTTTTAATGTAACATTGTGCCTTTAGAATTTGCTAGCTTAACTTGTTGTAAAGATGTAGAAATTCTGCAAATTAATGTTTAACCTTTAAATTATTATATACATCATGTCCCCCACTGATAGCAGCCCAGTGTAAACTTTCTGAAAATTTCTAAATTGCTTTTTGCTGACCTCTTTTGTCCACTACTCATCTGAATCCCTCTGACTCATTACAGATCTGCACCCAGCTGTCTGCACAGCACACAGGCAAACACCATGCCTGGGACATCAGCCATGAATGTAAGTAAACCTGAGAGCATTTCAAAACCACCTGCACAGTAAAATAATTATCTAAATAATAACTCTATTTCTTTATACGTCAGCACAATAATTTCATATATTTTTAAAATAACAGATAGAGGCGCAATTGTCCATGAACTCCAGTATGATTGGCATACCAGGCCCCACCCACCCTGGCTCGTGCTCCTCCCTTCAGGTACAGCCCCATACTAATGATTTGACTCCATGGTTACAGGATTATGATGTCTCTATAGAAACATTACAAGTCAGACAGGGGTTATAATGCCACAGTGCTTTGTAACTAATGTAGACATCTTGATTGTGTTATCTAATTCAGACACATGCAATGTTGTGGTTTTGCCTGTTAAAATTGCTTTCGCACACACACACACATGCAGGAGACTCTCGTGCGCTGATTCTATTCAGAAAGCGGAGGAGATTGAATTTCAAAGGCTTCGGGCTGACCTGGTTATCATCTGACTTTTCAAAGCCGTCTTTGTAGATTCTCTGTGTTTTAAAAAACTTAAAAGTGCCAAGTAATCTTACCATCGCAAACACTCACTACACACAGGAAACCTTAGATGTAGAAATTAAAAACACATGGTTGCCTGCAAAAGTTGGTAAAACAAATCTTGCTTTAGACATTTCCCTTTTAAATAGCAATTTCCCACAGTGTTATATGACAATGATGTTGACAGTGACCCCAGGAGCCTTTTTTGACCCATCTTTCCCCGTCTCTAATCCTTCAGAGGTCAAAGGTCATACCAGCCCACAGCCAGCCTGCAGTCTCCAATGGCAGTCAGAATCCTCTTTGCCACATGATGGAGATGATGTCATCACAACAGCACCCACTGTCGCATTTACAATCCTCCTCTCATCATCACGCATACCAGCAGCACTGCCACTCACCGCAAAGACATGCACATCAACATCAAAGTCAAGACCAATCACTTCACAGCCATGCTCACCACTCTCCACCCACGCACTTGCATCCTGGCTCCTCCCACCAGACCGCCCCTCCCCTTTCACATCAGCCAATACCTACACAGGTCTAGATTTTTGCGCCAAACTCTGACTTTTACAGTTTGTCTTAATCTATTGTATTATTTAATGCAAAGTTTGTGTTTTATAGATGTCCTCCCCACCAAAACACACCCACTGCCCGCAGTCTCCTCCACAGCAGGCCGTGAGCAGACGCCGACGGACAGCAGAGGAAGACCCGGATGAGCGCAGACGGAAGTTTCTGGAGAGAAACAGAGCTGCTGCTACGCGGTGCAGACAGAAGAGAAAAGTCTGGGTGATGTCGTTGGAAAGGAAAGCTGAGGAGCTTACACACACTAACTTACAGCTACAGGTACATTTACGCACGCACGATTAGATATGTCGAATCAAATACAATTGAAACTTCATGATAGATTTGCTGCTTTGTTGTCATATATTTTTTGTCTTCTCTTAGAATGAGGTGACATCACTCAGGACAGAAGTCACTCAACTGAAGCAAATTCTTCTTGCACATAAAGACTGTCCTGTCTCTGTGAGACAGAGAGAAACGCAGAGTGAGTATGAATTATTTTCTCATTCTCTCCTCCTTTCTCTCACATACTACTGTATATGGTTGAATCTCATTAAAACCTGTGAAGAACATGTCTGCGTCTCATATTTAACCCCAAAATAATAATAATAATAAATGATATATTGCTTAAAAAATGAAGGGGTATTTTAGGACAACTATGATTCCATGACAGTTAAACACCGCTAAATAATATACAAATAATGCAAAGAAAAAAGTAAACTGAAAATAAAATAAAAGTATTTCTTCATCATGATAGTATAATCTAAATAAAAATACTATGGTCATTTAAAATAAGAAAATAAAAAACCATATCACAATAATGAGAATACTTAAAGAATAATAAACTAATTATTAAATAAGAAACAAATTATTTTTAATTATAATTTTAAGTTTAATTAAAGAAAATTAAAAATTGTGACACATGAAAATACTGTCAAACATCCTTTAAAATATATTTTTTAATTTTTTGATTTTAATAAAATATTTATTTAATTCGATATTCTTACACTACTGTTCACAAGTTCGGGGTCAGTAAGATCTTTTTTAATTATTTTATTTATTATTTTTTATTTATTCATAAAGGATGCATTAAGTGAATCAAAAGAGACAGTAAAGACTTTTATATTGTTAATATATATATATATATATATATATATATATATATATATATATATATATATATATATAATTAGGGCTGTTCAGCGATAACCGTGGTTATCGTGTACAAAATAAGAGTCTGTGTTTACGTAATATATGTGTGTATTATTATGTGTATATAAATATACACACATACATGTATATATTTAAGAAAAATATCTTATATTTCTATACAAATATTTACATTTATATATAATTTAAATATATAAAAATATAAATATATTTATATATTTACACAAACATGCTTATAGGACAAGATTCACTACATATTACACTATGTATGTGTGTGTATTTATATATACAAAATAAATTAAAAAAAAACACACATATATGTAAACACAGACTGTTTTTATATATATATATATATATATATATATATATATATATATATATATATATATATATATATATATTTTAAAGGGTTAGTTCACCCAAAAATGAAAATAATGTCATTTATTACCCACCGTCAGAGGTGAGACCTTCGTTCATCTTCGGAACACAAATTAAGATATTTTTTGATTAAATCCGATGGCTCAGTGAGGCCTCTATAGACAGCAATGCCATTGTAAATATCAAGATCCAGAAAGCTACTAAAAACATATTTAAATCAGTTCATGTGAGTTTCTACCTTAATATTATAAAGCGACGAGAATACTTTTTGTGCACCAAAAAAACTAAATAATGACTTTTCAACAATATCTTGTGATGGCCGATTTCAAAACACTGCTTCAGAGCTTTACGAATTAAATCAGCGGTTCGGAGTGCCAAAGTCACATGATTTCAGCAGTTTAAGCTGGGGACACACTTAACGACTAGCTGAAACATTCTAAGACTGAACTCAACACACTATATGATTTTAAATGCTGACTATAAACACCGACTGAACGCAACTGGCTCTGACTCGGCACGTTTGGGAATGATCAGTCGTTACTATCAAATTACATTCATAATCGGCCTTACAATTGTTAAGTGTGTCCCCGGTTTTAGCCGTTTGATAGGAGATCCACATCACTGATTCGATTTGTAAAGCTCCGAAGCAGTGTTTTGAAATCGGCCATCACTAGATATTGTTGAAAAGTCGTTATTTTGTTTTTTGACGCACAAAAAGTATTCTTGTCGCTTTATAATATTAAGGTAGAACCACCGAACTCACATGAACTGTTTTAAATATGTTTTTAGTAGCTTTATGGATCTTGAGATTTACAATGGCATTGCTGTCTATAGAGGCCTCACTGAGCCATTGGATTTAATCAAAAATATCTTAATTTGTTAATTAATAATTAATATTAAAATAGTTCAACAATTATTTAAAGTGTTTATATTATTTCAAAATATTACTGCATTACTGTATTTTGATTAAAATGCAGCCTTGGAAAGAGTAAAAGACTTTTTAAAAACATTTAAAAAATCTTACCAGCCCTAAATCTTTGAGTGGCAGTGTATTTATATTGTGTTTTATTACATACAATATGTATATTATTTTATACATTTTGAAAATCCCTAATTTTAATAAACTCCTTTCATATTTATGTTTAGGTGGAGTAGGTAGCCCAACAGAAAGTCCTGTCCAGCAACATGCCATTCAACACAACAGCATCTCAACCTCAAGTTCGACTCTACCACACACTCACCTCACCACACACTCCCACCCTAACTAATAACTATGACATGCTCCTACATACACATAGCATGATGAGAACACAAAATACAATCCATTTTAAGAGCCATATGGTCAGGGCATCTATAACAAGGCAGGTACCCATCAGTGCAAAAGCAAAACTAAACAGCAAAATGTTTAAATCTTGGAATTATGACTAAAAGGGAATGTATGCATCACATATATGTTTGTAATGTTCCTTTAAGAATAGAATAATTCATAAGAAGTCTGTTTATATTTATGGCCCTTGTCATCTCAGGAAATAAGCCGAGGGTCAGATGGATGTTTCCATTGGTTTTATTTTACCTCACTGTGATTTCTTTTTTTTTTTTTACAGTGTTGGAAAATAATCTGTCCTTTTACACTCACTAAATTTAGTTTTCTTATTCTCAAACCTGTCTCTCACCCTCCATCTGTCTTCTCACACTCTTCCTCATGCTTTTTTATAGCTGATCTTTCTCAGGGACACTCATCTAGTTTTACTCCTGGAGTATGTGTGCACATTTGTGTGTATACGTGTTTGTTTGTTTGTTTTTGGCCACTTTCAGTGTAAATGCTTTGATAGCTTTAGTGACAGCTGTGTGTGCTAAATCCTGAAACTAATGGCAAGGCTGTGTGAAATGCATTGAATCAGGGCAGTTGTAAATTTGTAATTGTAAATAGGAATCTCTAGTTTTATAAATTTATGATGATGCAGCTAAAGCTGTTGTTACATGTTTGTCTTCTCTGTAAATATTGTCAGAGGCCCTTTGGTAAATTATCAGGTATCACAATACCTAAGAAAGTACTGAGAGTATCACATGTGAATTTTGGATTGACAGAACATGCAACTCATTTTATATAGCCATATTCAGAATCATGTAAAGGACTCGTGTATTACTAATCGCACTCAGTATTCTCAGTATTCTCAATACGGCATAGCAACATTTCACACTAACTGGTTCAGAGACAATCAAAATGTCAATACAGACATTTCCTGGAAATCACATACAAGCATGTTGTGCTATCTCTTAAATAAATGCTTAGATAAAGCATTTATATGGCTATACATTCTGTGGAATATGGAATATTATGAATTTCAAAAAAAAAAAAAAAAAAGAATGTTTGTAAACGCTTCAGGTTTAAACTGTTTTATGCATGTACAGGTTTTTTGAAATATTTATCTATTTTTGTACACATTTGTGGCCATTTTTAATTAAAAGCACTTAATATCTGTATCCATATGTTCTGATCTCCTTTTTCATGGTTCATTGTAATTATTTCATAATGCTGTGACACAAATGCTGCTTTTAGTGTATTAGCGTGCCCAGCTTTTTACATACAGTGCGGTCAAGAAATTTAAATCAGAAATTAGAATATTTCCTACTACCTGAATTATTGCTGAATTACTCTGGGGGTTTGACTTCATGGGTGATAATTAAATGTGGTTCGATAGTGTTGGAGTGCAAGTCTTGTGAAAACTTGGTTTATTGCGCCATCTTATGGTGGAGTTATGCAGAAAAGGGAGTAGCCTGGTTTGACAGACAGGGTTTAGATTAAGCCAGGATTAGGCCTTAGTTCAATTAGGACATTTAAGTAGCTTTTATAAACATTCCCTAGAAAAAAAAATAAAAAATACTGGTTTGCATCTTGAGACAAAACAATGGCAGTGACATATTTTAAGATGTCAGTGCAAGTTGCTTTCAGTTAAAACAGCTCAAACATGCATTTAGTCTGGGACTAGGCGTATTTAAAATACGTATTTAAAACAGTTCATGTGACAACAGTGGTTCAACCTTAATGTTATGAAGCTACGAGAATACTTTTTGTGCGCCAAAAAATAATAAAAAATAATAATAATGACTTTATGACAATATATGGTGATAGGCGATTTCAAAACACTGCTTCAAAGCTTTACGAATCTTTTGTTTCGAATTACGGATTCAGAGCGCCAAAGTCACGTGATTTCAGTAAACGAGGCTTCGTTATGTCATAAGTGTTTCGAAATCGAAATTAAAAAAAAAAATAAAAAAATAAAAAATTAAAAAAAATAAGTGTTTCGAAATTTTTAATGGTTCACCACTGGGGGGCGTGACTTTAGCAGTTAATTACGCGCTCCGAACCACTGAATCGAAACAAAAGATTCATAAAGCTTCGAAGCTTCATGAAGCAGTGTTTTGAAATCGCCCATTACTAGATATTGTCTCATAAAGTCGTTATTTTGTTTTGTTTTTTGGCGCACAAAAAGTATTCTCGTCGCTTTATAACATTAAGGTTGAACCACTGTTGTCACATGAACTGTTTTAAATATGTCTTTAGTAGATTTTCTGGGCACTGAAAGTGTCAATTAACTGGCAATGCAGGCCTCTCTGAGCCATCGGATTTTATGAAAAATATTTAATTTGTGTTCCGAAGATGCACGAAGGTCTTACGGGTGTGGAACGACATGGTGTGTAATAAATGGAAGAATTTTCATTTTTGGGTGAACCTTGTCTGTGAAATTATAAATTAGCCTATATTATTATAAAGAACAAAAAAAGAAACCATTACACAAACTATGCACAATCACCATTAACTCCTATATATTTATTGCAAAAAAAAAACCCCAAAAAAAACAATGATAAAGGTGAAATGTATAAACTTTAACAAATGAATTTGCTTGTGCTGTACTTCAGCTGATAGTAATACAGAAGTAGCCTAATACATTTTCAACAAGGACAGAAATACATTAATTCCAAAACCAAGCAATTCTGCCAACCAGCAGCTGAGGCTTGGACAATCAACCAAAAGAAAGGAAATAAGAAAAAGAAAAGAAAAGATTTGCAATTTTTTTTTAGTGGTTTTGGCAAAAATAATTTGTGTGCCAAAATTGTGTATTTTCATATACACAAAACACTTCAGTCTGAGTATCTAAGCATTATGACATCATCATCTCTTCGTGTGGGGCTGTTGTCAAAGAAACGTTCGCCGGGGAACTGGATGAGGTCACCTTCTTCAGCCAGTTGTCTGCCACTCTGGTAACCGGTGAATTCAGAAGAGACACAGGTAGTAGCCATAGTCGAACGAAACGGATGTCTAGTTGAGTACATGTGACGTACATGTGCATGAGCTGATGACTTCCTGTTTCTGATCCGCCTCTTCAACACACGCCCCAGCCAGATTCCACCCACCAGAAGAAGCAGCAGAGCATTGGCTGTAAGGGCTGCTATTGTGACGAGCTGCAGGTTGACCTCACTTGTCACTGGGGGCAAAAGTGTGACAAATCCAGTGCAGTGATCTCTGGGGGCAACCTGGCACAAAGTCCCATCCACTACGCTCTCCACGCAGGTGATATAGGTGGAGTCTGGGCGGAGCTCTTGGAGGATCACCGCCCGGTCAGTTCCATCTGTGTAAACATAGCGTGGGAAGCGAAAAGCATGGCCGAAACGGTCAAATAAAACCCGGAAGAGAAGTTCTTTTCCATGAACTAGTCCAACATCGAGAGTTGTGCTCCAATGAACTGTGGCTGTACTGGAAGTGACATCTTCCACACTAACGTTCAGGATGGAGTGACGGTTGAATTGACATGCATCAGTGATCACTGCTATTCTTGAGTCTTGATGCTTTGCTCTGTCCTGAAAGGGCAGGTTGAACTGCTCCTGTTGGGCCAAAGCAAAGGTGCTGTGGTTGTGGATGTTGTTGTGGCCTGTCAGGATTGTGGACATTGTTGTGGAAAAATAAGCTGAGGAGACATTTTTTCCAGCTGTGGATCTTGGCCTTGAGCTGACTAGTTTCCTTTTCTTCTTTCTTTCAAATGTTGTCACAAGCCCTTGCTCCACCTGATCCCCTTGAACCTCTACTTCTTCATGTTTTTCTCCTTCTCGCTTCTCTCTTTCTTCCTTGAGAATCGATGCCTTTACTACTGCTCCACGGCTCTCCATTGGCTGAGACAGAGGTTCTGACTCGCAATAGCCACTCATATTACCCAGCTGTGAGTTGCTGACATAGTCCAAGTATTTTCCCGCCAGCGCTGGGGGGTGAAGGCAGCGTACAAACACGGTCAACAGCTTTCCATGAGAATGCGCATGCGTCAACCAGCTTTTAAGCTTCTCCATCCGGCAGTCGCATGTCCAGTTATTCCCATTCAGTTCTACATGAAACAAAACGCCGTTTGTGGCGAAAATTCCGCCGGAGAGATTCATAAGACGGTTGTTTTTCAATTTTAAGCTTTTTAGGTGTGAAAGGTTGTCGAAAGCACCGGGGTCCACGCGAGATATGTGATTGTCACTAAAGTCGAGGTGTTCGATGCGCTCGAGCGGGTCCAGCAGACCAACCACGATCTCTGTCAATTCGTTTTTGTCTATCTCGAATTCTTTAACGCGCGCGAGCCCTTTGAGGGCTTCGTTGTCCAGTTTTAATATCTTGTTGTGGCTCAGCGAAAGTTTTGTTAGCTTTTTCAAACTACGAAAGACGTGATTTCCAATGTGCTTTATTTGGTTGCCTTTTATTAGAAGAGTTGTTAATGACTTAAGATGGGAAAACATAAAAATATCGTGCAGTTCTGTTTGTTTATTGTCCGATAGATTTAAAAACTGCAGTTTGCTGAGCCGCGAAAAAGCATCCCGATCAATATGGCGAAGCTGGTTCGATTCTAAGTGCAGAAACATTAAATTAGCCAGACCTTTGAAAACGCATTCTTTTAAAAACTCAATAGAATTTCCATCAAGTCTCAGTTTGACTAAACTATTTAAATGACTAAAAGATTCGGACGTAATGTCCTTGATTTCGTTGTTATTGCTATACAATATTGTGAGTTTTTTCAGCGACTGTAAAGTCCCAGGTTGTATTGCCGAGATTAAGTTGTTACCCAGATATAGTTCCTCCAGCTTGGAAAGTTTCTCGAATGCTTTAGGGTGTATATTCCTTATTTGGTTAAACTGGAGATTAAGCCTCATTAGATTGCCATAGCGCATAAAGTCGAAGGCGCTGAGGTTGTGAATGAAGTTTCCCGCAAGACCGAGAACCCACACGTCCCCTGCGCGCTCCACCTGCGGGGCTTTGGGAACCGCGCGCAGACCGCGATTTGCGCACAGGATATGCTGCGCGTGCTGGCAGTCGCATGTTTCAGGGCAAATGGCGCAAACAGGCGCGAATAATAAAAGAACTCCACTGCCCAACAAAAGAAAGTTGTAGAGCAAATATGCCATTCCAGTGACACGCAAACAACAACACACTCAATACATTCCTTTGTTTCAGTCCAGGTTCGCCAAATTCTTCCTCGCTAGGAATCAAAGCTTTACGGATGCAGTGCCGCCCGAGTACAGACATTTAGATTATGTTTAGGTATAGTACGAATGCATAGCGATTTGAAGCTGTATTGATATCCATGCACAACCGTTGGCGAACTGATGTGGCTCCAACCAGGGAAACATTTGCCTCCGCCAGACTCTCATCCCCCAAGATGTCATCTGTTGCAGATTACACACACACACACACCATAGTCATCTCCGAGTTCAGCACGGATCACCCCGCCCCACTCCCATCCAGATGTGGACATTACAGTCACACGACATACACACTCGTGTGTAAGATCAATCGGATCTACAAATTCTGGTTCAGATTTATCTTAACGATTCCTTAGGCTGTATTAAGGATTCTTTTAGTTTTTGTTTTTAGGGGAAGAAACCAATTTCTATTGCATTGCTTAGCAGTCTGATGTTTCCAACTGATTCAACATATTAGGCCCTACAATAAATCAGGAAAACAATTCTTGCAATGGTTTGTTTTCACAAACTTTAGAATGATTTTTACAAACTTTTAGAGGCAATATAAATCCAATTCAAATAATTGGCCCTAAAAATACTACAAAAACTGATAACATATTTTCATAAAATTAATGGTTCAAATATTTTTAGATGGACGGACCTGACTTAAGTGACTAAATAACTTGTGAATCAGTTGGAATGAGTCGGAAACAAGACAGATTCATGGTGGTTTTTGATTCACTAAAAAACAACCAGTTCACAAAAAGTTATTCTGTCAAGAATTGCACTGCACTGTTCTCCTCAATGTTTTCAGCCCTATGACAAGAGATCATCAAAACCAGTGGTGCTCACTAAGGGTGGAGCTTGATGTCCAGCTCCCCTTCTCTGGATGTAATGGGTGAAGCTTGAAGGTCCAGCCACTCCATAACCCTATCTCTAAACCTATACCTAGGTCAAGTTCCACACAGCTGGACTGTGTATGTTTAGGTCTGATGAAGATGATAAAGAAATGTTCCAAAACAAAAAGTATTAAAACAAACTCAGGTACTCTGCAGGTACAAAGGCAAAATAATAGCGTGTAACACACAACAATACCAGACAATAAACTGAAGGAAATTATGAATTTAAATACATAAAGATGATGAACTCAAAGACTAAAAGAAGAGATCGTTAAATGAGTGTTAATAGAAATGACTGGCGGGAACATAGGAACAGAGGAAACGGGTAACTGAAAGTCCAATATGAAAACAAAACCAAAATACCCCCCCCCCCCCCCAACACACACACACTTTCTGGAAGGTGGCTCCTGGCATTGAAATGATAAATGTTCAAATTAAAGTTCAGCAGAGTGGAGGAGCAGAAGACTTAAATGGCAGAGCAGAAGACCACCACAGGAGAGCAGATGAGACTGAAGATCCCCATGGAGGAGCAGAAGACCACCACAGCAGACTGACGACCCCCATGGAGGAGCAAATTAAACTGAAGATCCCCAGGGTGGAACCGCAGTGACGAGCAGCCGAGGAGGAGCCAGGGTGCTGGTGGACTGAGGCGGAGCCGGTGCGACCAAGGACCAAGGCAGAGCTGGAAGGAAGGCAGAGCCTGACAGAGCTGAAGGTGTGGATGAAGTGCAGCTGATGTCCCGGAAGTCCGTGGTGCAGGAAGGGTGATGTCTGACCAAGGTTGAGCTGGAGGGACAAGGGAGCCCGGTGGAGCCACGAGGACGATGGTCCCTGGTGGAGCTGAGGGGGCAAGAAGCCAAGGTGGAGCTGACTGGTCGACAGACCGAGGTGGAGTTAATGGCTTGGCGCCCCAAGGAATCCACTCACCAAGACAGAGCTGGTGACCGGAAGATCCACGGCAGATCCAACTTGAAGGGTTGAACCAATAGAAGATGAGACAAGGGACTGGAGGGAACCAGCAGAGATGGGATGAAGGACTGACTGGCTTTGGAAGAGGTGGCCGGAGAGGGAGGCTGGGTGTTCTGTCTCCATGGTGGGCGTGAGCTCTGTGTTTAAAGTGGCCGTGAGCGATGGCATTAGCTGGGAATACGTGCACTGCAGACACCTGAGGATGGCTTCTGTCCAAGTTCCTCTAGTCATGTAAGGTGACTTTGGGAATAATAATTATCTGCAATCCAGGAAAGTGAATTTAGAGTCACATCATCAAACTGGGCACTGAACAAGCTGAGAAAAGCGAGTAGAATAGTCCAAAATTGGTAATCCTTTTCAGACGAGGGCGATAAACTTTGCTGTTTGATTCATAGTCCTTTCCTTACTTGGTCTGGTAATGTGTAATGTTTAGGTCCAATGAAGATGATAAAGATGCAAAAGGTTCCAAAACGAATGTATTTATTAAATAAAACAAACCTTCATACCTAATCCACAGATATGAAGGCAATGTAACAGAGTGTAACACACAACAATACCAGACAACGATTTGAAGGAAATGAGGAATTTACATACATAATAACGATGAACTCAAAGACTAACAGGTGGGATTGTTAAATGAGTGTCCATAGCAACTAATGACTGGCAGGAACAAAGGAACACAGGAAACAGATAACTGAAAGTTCAATATGAAAATGAAACCAAAACAGGCAAACATCACAGACTAGGTCAAACTCCATCCATTATGTCCATAGAATCCAAGAAGTATTTTGGTTTCTAGTAGCCATTTTTATTACAGTAATTTTGGTTCCTTTTGTTGTTATTGGATGAATGGGAGCTTTACATTCTTTATTGGGAAAAAAATAATAATAATTTTAAGTAAGTCTTATTAAAGATCAGTATCTAGGAGACAAACTATGAGACAGGAAGTCAGCCTTGACCAAAAATAAAATTATTTCAATTGGTTTTACACCCGTTGTCATTCTAAAAATACATGAATGAAAATTCTTTATTGGGGAAAAAATCCTGGGGAAATATGCCCAAACCTGCCTAAAACAGGCTTAGAATCATGAATAGCTAGTGACATCCCTGCTAGCAGTGTTGCAGAAAACATGGTCAGAGTATTTTTTAAATGCAGTGTTCTGTACTAAAATTACCTGCTCCAGAATCTTTACAGTTACCATCAAATCAAAATGGACAATTATTTTTTTTTTTTATGGAATATTACTGTACTTATTTTCATGTGCCTTCCTATTCTTTAATCAAATAAACTTCCCCTCCCTTTTGTAATGACATCTCTTCTCTGATGATGTGTTTTTTGGAAAGGGAGCAGGTCAACATGAAATCGCAGCAATAACTTGTTTGCAATCATGTGATTCTGATGACATGCAAAATTCAGGTGGAGGGCAGGAAGTGAAAATTAGAATGGATGAGATGTTACTGATTTAGAAAGGTATAAACAGAAAATTACAACATATGTTGGACGTGATCCTTATGTTATTAAGAGCAGCGATTTTTCTACTGAACTGAAAGATTTGCCTGCCATTGAGGTGGTAGATACTGTATGGAGAATATGAAGCTGCCGTCACGCCGTGTTGAGTTTTAGTCTGGTTTTGATTTTTTGTCATGGTTGCAAAAAATGTCGCCATTGTATGTCATTTATGCTGAATCAAGAATTGTAATAGAAACTCATATTAACATTCAGGGGTAAAAAAAATGGATGTGTAATACAATTTTCACCTTTTCTACATGTAAAAGCACTAAATGAAGCAGGGTGACGGGAAGACGCCGTATAGCAAATCTAATTATGTCACTTTAAAAAACCAGCATTCTGTGCAGAATTTAAATGGGTCCAATACCTTTCATGGTCTAAGCCGACTCGCAGTCCACGGATATGATCCGCTCTGTGTTCTCGTGTCCCTGGGCCAGAGCAGAGTGTGCTCGCGCTGCGGCAGTTCACATGACACTAACGCGAAAACATTTCATTTGCGTCAATGGAAAGCATATTTACACTGTCTGGATTGTTTTCTATTATCTAGTGCACTATGTGCCATTCACCATGTAGAAACTAGTAAATGACCAATGTCAGCCACAGCTTCACCGTCTGTAAGAGTGTAGTAGGATGCGGGACTTCTGGAGAGAATTTGATTGGACAGAAGATTTGATGAGAAGCTGAAGTGCGATATGATGTCATGAAAATCCGTGATCCATTTTAGTGGAAGTGAGAGCCTATGTTTTGAATGCTTATATCTCCTAAATGTGAATTTTGACATTGTTTTGGAACACACCAGCTTATTCATAATCTTAAGGCTAACATATTTATACTAAAAGCTAAAAAACGTCTCGGGTTACAGATGTAACCCTGGTTCCCTGAGTAGGGAACGAGACGCTGCGTGGTAACGCATTGGGAACCTTCTGCGTGATGTCGTCACTGAAGCACTCATGTATCTAACCAATCGCGTAGCGAGACGTCAGAGACGGGTGACGTCACGGACCAGGAAACTATAAAGCATACCCGGATGCAGAGCACGCTAGCTTCTGGGTAAGTCTGAGACAAATGCTCGCAAGTATGCAGGGGGTACGGCAAGAGACGCAGCGTCTCGTTCCCTACTCAGGGAACCAGGGTTACATCTGTAACCCGAGACGTTCCCTTTCATGGGAACTATCGACGCTGCGTGGTAACGCATTGGGAACGCTATCCCAACTAGGCCGTAGCGGCAAATACTTGCCAGGTTATCTTGACAGAACTGATGACCCCGGAGTGGAGCCGACATCAAGGTTATAAAACCTTATAAACGTGTGCTGACATGACCAGCCAGCCGCATCACAAATGTCACCAATGGAGACACCTGACATCAACGCTGTTGATGCCGCCATACCCCGAGTAGAATGGGCACGGACATTCAAAGGAGAAGGCTGTCCGGCCGCATCATATGCAAGTGTGATGGCCTCGACCACCCACTTGCTCATCCTCTGCTTAGATGCAGGGCCCCCTTTTTTAGGGGACCCGTAACAGACAAAGAGCTGATCAGTCTTACGCCACAGGGCAGCTCTGTGGACGTAAGTATCCAAGGCCCTTACAGGGCAGAGCAGATTTAATTTTTCCTGATCCAAGGATTTAAAAGGAGGAGGGCAAAAAGCCTGGAGCACAATGGGGCCTGGAACATGGGTAGGGACCTTAGGGACATAGCCCGGTCTAGGATGCAGGAATGCTTTCACCATTCCCGGAGCAAATTCAAGGTATGAGGGAGCAACTGACAGTGCTTGTAAATCTCCTATCCTTTTCAGAGAAGTGATCGCAAGTAGAAAAATAGTTTTTAGAGTGAGGAACCTTTCAGGAACCTCCTCTAGTGGTTCGAAGGGCGCCTCGGCCAACCCCTGTAAAACCACGGCCAGGTCCCAGGCCGGAACCCTTGTGCGCACTGGAGGCCTCAACCTCAGTGTGCCACGGAGGAAGCGAGTGAGCAGGGGGTCTCGACCCACTGAAAGGCCACCTACAAGGGGAATGTGAAAGGCAGATATAGCCGCAACATAGACCTTCAATGTTGAAGGGGATAGACCTTCCGAGAACTTTGCTTGGAGGAAAGTGAGCACATGGCTAATAGAAGCATGGACGGGGTCCACCTCAAAACGTCTGCACCAGGCAGAGAACAGATTCCATTTGTATAAATAAAGCTTCCTCGTGGCGGGAGCTCTGGAGTTCAATATGGTTTCCACAACCTCGGTTGGGAGACCAGCATCTACGAACCTGGCCCCCTCAGAGGCCAGGCCCATAGTTTCCATAATTCTGGGCGGGGGTGAATTATCCGGCCGCCCGCTTGTGACAGGAGGTCCTGTCTGAGGGGAAGCTCCATTGGGGAGCCGTCTAGTAGGGACACTAGGTCCGAGAACCATATTCTGGTTGGCCAAAAGGGGGCCACCAATATTAGGCTGACCCCTTCCCGGCGTACTTTCTCCAGAACTCCCGGGAGCAAGGCGATCGGGGGAAATGCATACAGACGCCGCCTCGGCCACGTCTGTACCATGGCATCCAGCCCCAGAGATGCTGGATGGGTGAGGGAGTACCAGAGTGGACACTGGGTTGACTCTCCCGAAGCAAATAGGTCGACTTCTGCTCGACCGAAATTCTTCCATAGGAGCTCCACCACTTCCGGGTGAAGTCTCCACTCCCCGGGCCTCGGGCCCTGCCTCGACAGGGCGTCTGCTCCCATATTTTGGCGCCCTGGGATGTGAACTGCTCTCAGGGAGAGCAGCTTCCCTTGGGTCCACAGGAGGATCTGACGGGCCAAGTAATAAAGCTGGCGAGACCGCAAACCCCCCTGATGATTTATGTAAGCGACCACAGCGGTGTTGTCCGTGCGGACCAACACATGATGGCCTCTCAGGTCTGGGAGAAAGTGTTTCAATGCCAGAAACACCGCCATCATCTCCAGCCGATTTATGTGCCAGGAGAGCTGATGGACCTCCCATGAACCCTGAGCTGGGCGACCACTCATGATCGCCCCCCAGCCCGTGAGGGAAGCATCTGTCGTAAGCATTACACGACGACGAGGAGTTCCCAGCACGGGTCCCTGGGACAGGAACCAGGGATCTTTCCACATGACCAGAGCACGAAGGCATCGTCGTGAGACTTTGATCATGCGAAAAGGATTTCCCCTCGGGGAGATTCCCCTGGTCCTGAGCCACCACTGTAAGTGTCTCTTGTGCAGGAGGCCAAAAGGTATCACGTTGGACGCAGCTGCCATCAGACCCAACAGCCTCTGGAACTGTTTTACAGTGAGTTACTGACCTAGTTTCACCCCTTTCACGGCTGCTAGAATGGCACTCACACGAGTGGGAGATAACTGTGCCCGCATCGTGGTGGAGTCCCAAACTACACCCAGATAAGTGATAGTTTGAGCCGGAACTAGCACACTCTTTTTTGCGTTGAGCCTCAACCCAAGCCTCTCGATGTGGCGCAGAACAACATCTCGATGCTGGACTGCCAGTTGCTCTGACTGAGCTAGAATCAACCAATCGTCGATGTAATTGAGTACGCGGATGCCCTGAAGCCTCAGCGGGGCCAGAGCCGCATCCACGCACTTCGTGAATGTGCGGGGTGATAACGATAGGCCAAACGGAAGAACCCTGTACTGGTAAGCTTCGCCCCCGAAAGCAAACCTGAGGAACTTCCTGTGAGAAGGATGGATGGAGACATGAAAGTACGCATCTTTCAGGTCTATCGCCAAAAACCAGTCCTCGGACCTGATTTGTGGGATAATCTGTTTGAGTGTAAGCATCTTGAACTTGAGCTTCTGAATTGATCGATTTAACACACGTAAATCTATGATAGGACAAAGTCCTCCATCCTTCTTCGGAACAATGAAGTAACGGCTGTAGAAGCCTGACAGCTTGCTGGGAGGAGGGACCCTTTCTATAGCTCCTTTTTGCAAGAGTGTCATAACCTCTTGTTCCATCACCAGAGACTGCTCGGGGGTTCCAACTGTGGGAAGGACCCCGTTGAATATGGGCGGGCGAGACCCGAACTGTATTCTGTAACCCTTTTCTATCATGAGCAGCACCCAGTTTGATATATTTGGAAGTAGTTTCCACTCTGCCAAAAAATCTACTAAGGGAACCAGTCTCTCGAGACTGGTCTCTGGTGTTTTTTGAGCACTTGGCTCGGTGGTCTGACGCGGCGCACCAGCAGACAACCGAATCAAGTGGCCAGCCCTCCTCGAAGGACCGGCGGGGACCGCCGAGCCCTGACGCACACTGGGTGGCAGGGTTGACGAACTGTCCCCCTGAGGGTGCCGAAGGGGAGCGGGAATCAGATATATTTTTCCCCGACTTCCTTCGGAGGGGACCACCCTCATTGGGTCCTGACCCACAGATGTCAGGACCGCTTCGAAGCCTTCCTGGCCACAATAACGGCCCGCAGGTCCGTCTTGCCCTTGGAAGGCTTCTTGTGAGCGGACCGACCCAGTCCCCAAGCTGACTGTGGGGGAGCTCGAGCGGCCACGCTCACTTTCTGTTGCGCTCTGTGGTGCGCTGAGTAGCTCGTGGACGGCCGAGGCTGCTCCCGCTCAGCAGCCTCGGGGGGAATAGAGCGGCGGGGGATGAACCTCTGGAACACCGCTGATTGTTTTTTCGTCTCCTGGAACCTCTCGACGACTGTATTTACGGCGTCGCCGAAGAGGCCCGCAGGAGAGAGCGGCGCGTCCATAAGGGCAGCCTTGTCTCGCTCCCTTATGTCCGAGAGGTTCAGCCACAAATGTCTCTCCGTAGCCACCAAGGCTGCCATAGACCGGCCGATTTCTTTGGCCGTCTCTTTGGTGGCACGGAGAGCGAGATCAGTTGCCATCCTGATCTCTTGAATACAATCATAAGTGGCCTCCCCGCTCTCATCAATTTCCCCCAGCAGGTCTGCCTGATATGCTTGAAGCAGCGACATAGTATGTAGACATGCTGCCGCCTGACCTGCTGCCGTATAAGCTTTGCCCACCAAGCTTGATGTTGTTCTTAGCGGCTTGGTGGGCAACGTCGGGGCTTTTAGTGACGATGCCGACTCGGGTGAGAGATAGCCCGCAAGCGTCTCTTCAACCCGGGGCATCGCCGCATAACTGTGCCGTTTCAACCCCAGTATATTACTATACAACGATGTTTGGGGGCCGAAAACACGGTGCTGCACGGGCCTTTTCCACGACCTCGACACCTCAGTGTGGAGGTCCGTGAAAAACGGCAAACCCCGACGCTGGGGTAGTGACCGAGCGGGCAGAAAGCGCTCATCTAGCTTACTCTTTGGTTTCGGTTCTGCCCGCTCTGCTGGCCAATCAATCTTTAACTTGGCCACTGCCCTGGTCACTACCTCCAGGAGCTCCTCATATGCTGGGGACGAGGATGACGGGTCCTCTTCCCCAGTCTCGACGCTCACCACATCAACCTCCTCGGAGGAAGAGAGGTGAAGCGCCGGTGCCTCTCTCCGGGGGGAAGAAACCGCAACGCGTGCTTCCGCCGCCTGAGAAGAGGCACTGGGGCTGGCGGGTAAAGAGCGAGATAAGGCTGGGCCCATCTCAACCCCCTCCGCCAGCTCCATCTGCGAACCCCACGACAACAGCCAGCGCTGCGCCTCAGCAGCAGCAGGACCCGACCCGCGGGGAACGCTCGCCGAGGCACCCTCCTCGAAGAGTGCTCGGCGAGATCTTAACACTCTGAGTGTTAGCCTTTCACAATGCACACAGACAGCTCCCTCGAGAGCTGCCTGGGCATGCTCAACCCCCAGACAAAAAATGCACATATCGTGTGTATCCCCGTCAGGAATATATCTGGGACAGGGATACGCACACTTCTTGAAGCGTTTTTCCTCCGCCATTATAACGGTCTTATTTTCTCAGATATATATATATATATGTGTGTGTGTTTGTGCAACTCTTGTCCTCGGACGAAGAGATAATATTTCTAAATAAAAACAACACCAAATAAGACAGACAAGATAACATAGAGCGCTTTGTTGAAGACACAGAAGCTAGCGTGCTCTGCATCCGGGTATGCTTTATAGTTTCCTGGTCCGTGACGTGACCCGTCTCTGACGTCTCGCTACGCGATTGGTTAGATACATGAGTGCTTCAGTGACGACATCACGCAGAAGGTTCCCAATGCGTTACCACGCAGCGTCGATAGTTCCCACGAAAGGGAACTTAAATTTTGATTTCAGGGTGTTTAAATTAAAACACTAAATGATCATACAATGGGATAAAATAGCTTATCTTCCCTGCAAACGATACCACGAAGAATGTGAATATTTAACCAAGTCAAAAACAAAAAAGGTAAGCTGGTATCCATATTAATTTCAGTATCAGCAGACGCAAAATGCTATTAAAGGTGACAACTTTTAAAGTTAAAAAATTATTAAAGTTTTGTAAATCATAAAGGTCCTTGTGGTTTCTCGGTTTGATTGATTTGAGCAGACATGAACAATGCAAAACATAGGAATTTTGAGTTTGTGATAGCAATTCCTATATAGAAAAATTACTTCCTGCCCTCCAGCTGCATTTTGCGCGACAGAAATGATAAAACAACCTATAGCAAATGACAATGATCCAATCAATTCCTGATGTACAAAATCAAAATTGTTTGAGAAGCTGTTTCACTTGGATATACATTACAATAGGGGAAGAAAAGATTTTTGCAACTTCCATTTCATGCCTACTTTAACAGAACAGATAATCATGAAAATTACTTGGTTGCGTTATATTTTTTTAAAGAAATTGAGCCAGTTCTCAATTAGAACTAGTCTTTGGCTCCCAACACTACATGTGTGTATAGACAAAACAAACGAACATTCTTCCCACGAAGGTCCCACGAGACTTGATCTTGGACTCCACTGCTTGTTTAAAAAGCACCGCCAGGGAGAAAAATAGAAAAGTAAAGAAAGGGAATTTCAGACCAAATTTCTGTCTCAGGCCGTGTGCCAGGTCGTGGGAAGGAGCGCGCTCTCTTGGGTGCGTGGGCAGAATTGCAAAACGCTTTAATTTATAAGTTTGATGTATTCGCGAAGAAACAGCTTGTCAAAGAAAAGTTATCATGGAATAATTCAATTTTTCATTACTTTTCTAAATCCAACAAGAACATAATAAATAACGTCCACTCAACTAAGCGAAAGGTCCAGATGTTTCATATTTCCTTTTAGCTTAAGCATGGAGGAGGGCTGCCACGAGCAGTGTTGATAATTATTTTGACTGCTGATTGGATCTTCCAAAACAAATTATATATTTTCATGTCAAAGAAATAATAGATTAGCAAGGATCTGATTGGCACATTTGGTGTCATGAGTTTAATTTTCTAAAATGGCAAACTTTTCAATGTCTTGAAAGCAATAGAAAGATGCAGAAAATGCAAACATACTTATATCTTCTCTGCACATTGAAATGTCTTTGCATGTGTGTGTTTCCAGTGAAGAACCCCTACACCCAGGGGTCATTTCCTGTCTAGTCCTCACATGAATTTGTCGACTACACGTGCGAAGCCATGATGAAGAAAACTTTGGTGTTTGTGGGACAAAATAATATGATCACACCACACAACTGGCTTAAAGGGATAGTTCACCAAAAAAATGAATATTCTGTCATCATTTACTCACCCTCAAGTTGTATAACCTGTATAAATGTATTTGTTCTGCTGAACACAAAGAAAGAGAAGAAAGTTTGTAACCAGGCTGCTTTAGGGCAATATTGACTGCCATAGTAGGGGAAAAAAATACTATGGAAGTCAATAGGGCCCCAGAACTGTTCAGTTTCCCACATTCTTAAAAATATCTTCCTTTGTGTTCAACAGAACCAAAATGTATACAGGTTTGGAACAACCTGAGGCTGAGTTAATGATGACAGAATTTTCATTTTTGGGTGAATTCCATTTAAATCAAGTTACACTGGAAAGAATAAACAACAGGTGAAGGAGGTAAATGAGGGGAGAAAGAGAAAGAAGCCATGTGACATTATCCTTGAAAAGTGCAAAACAGATAGCAGGGAATGGAAAGAACATAATAGATATGAAAAGGAGAGAGAGAACGATGAGAAAAAAGTAAAAAGGGCCGAGGGGAAAAAGGTTAGCAGAAAAAAGAAAGAGACAGATGGAGAAAGAGAAACGGCAGGATGTGTAATAAAGTGCCTGTTGCCAGAGATTGTTGCAGATGGTTTTCATGAACCAAGTCTGTGAATTAAAAATAGCTATCACTATGCCTACTGTAAAATAATCGATATGTGCAAGCCATACAGTACATTTGTACACAAACTAGAGAGCATTCTCATATACAGTTGCAGGAAAAAGTATTTGAGCCACTTGCAGAATCTGTGAAAATGTGAATAATTTTAACAAAATAAGAGAGATCATTCAAAATGCATGTTATTTTTTATTTAGTACTGTCCTGAGTAAGATATTTTACATAAAAGATGTTTATATATAGTCCACAAGACAAAAAAATAGCTGAATTTATTAAAATAACCCTGTTCATAAGTATTCTTAATACTGTGTGTGGTTACCTGGATGATCTACGACTGTTTTTTTGTTTTGTGATGGTTCTTCATGAGTCTCTTGTTTGTCCTGAGCAGTTAAACTGAGATCTGTTCTTCAGAAAAATCCTCCAGGTCCTGCAGATGCTTCAGTTTACAAGCATTTTTTGCAAATTTGAACCCTTTACAGCAGTGACTGAATGATTTTGACATCCATCTTTTCACACTGAGGACAATCGAGGGACTCGAACACAACTATTAAAAAAGGTTCAAACATTCACTGATGCTCCAGAAGGAAACACGATGCATTAAGAGATGGGGGGTGAAAACATTTGGAATTTGAAGATCAAGGTAAATTGTATTTAATTTTTCTTCCGGGAAACATGCAAGTATCTTCTGTTGCTTCTGAAGAGCAGTACTAAATGAAAAACAATGATATTTAAACAAAATAAGAAAAATTTGGACATCTTCATCCTGTTCAAAAGTTTTCACCCCCCGGCTCTTATTGCATCGTGTTTCCTTCTGGCGCATCAGTGAATGTTTGAACCTTTTTTAATAGTTGTGTTTGAGACCCTCAGTTGTCCGCAGTGTGAAAAGACAGATCTCAAAATTATTCAGTCACTGCTGGAAAGGATTCAAATATGCAAAAGATGCTGGAAAACTGAAGAATTTTTGGGACCTGGAGAATTTTTCTGAAGAACAGATCTCAGTTTAACTGCTCAGGACAAACAAGGGACTCATGAAGAACCATCGCAAAACATAAAAACAGTCGTAGATCATCCAGGTAACCACACACGGTATTAAGAATCAATGGTTCACAAACTTTTGAACTGGGTCATTTTAATAAATTCAGCTATTTTTTTGTCTTATGGATTATATGTAAACATCTTTTATGTAAAATATCTTACTCCTTACTCAGGACAGTACTAAATAAAAAATAACATGCATTTTGTATGATCTCTCTTATTTTGTTAAAATTTTTCACATTTTCAAAGATTCTGCAAGTGCTTCACATACTTTTTCTTGCAACTGTACTTATGTGAATACTGTACGCTCAAGCAAACATAAGCGCATAGTTCACATTTAGTTATTTCTTTTAAAAAAATCATAATGTTCTATTAATGTTCTTTTTAGGATTTTGTAACCATCTTCTAATGTTCTTCAAATGTTGCAGGGAGCTTTTTGTGTGACAAGCTAATAGGAACCTCAACAGGACATAAGTTTTAAAAACAGTACAGTATTTTTAATTGCATAATGCTGTTACAGCTCACAGCACAAACACATATACATCTATGCATACACACGTTCAAACACATCTCTTTCACAGTCTCTCATGGGGGGATGTCTCTTAGTAACGATCACCCTCTCTGAGAAAGCAGGGACCTTGTCTATTGGAAACACATGCTGCCTTATTGATGAACAACAGCTTTCCATAAAAACACATCACTCATTTAGAGTCATTCATTCACCCAAGCAATCCAAGTGCAAAATGATAAATGCCCAAACTGTAAACTATAAAATATGGCAAATTTATGCATGTGTGTGAATGAATTTGTGGGGTTCTCTCTTTCTTTTATTATGAATGAAAGAGTGATTTTACATTCTCGTCTGTCTGCAGGAGTTTTAGAGCTTGCAACTGTGTATATCTCTGTATCGGTATTCGTGAGAACAAGAGAAAAAGGGGGAGAAGAGGAAAAGAGATTTGAGGGGTTGACATGAGCAGCAGCTGGTTGGGTCATTAAGTTCTTTAACCTAGATCTGCTGCACAGACTTTAACTCTCTGCTGCCCTTTACACAGTATGAGTGTGTGTTTATTATATGTGAAGTGAATGCACAAAACAGTTGCGTATTAATAAACTTCTGACCTAGTAAAACAGGTAATATATGGATTTATGCCACTATAATGGCTGCATTTTCATCTTTTTGCATCATGCAAAATCCTTTAGGTAACAGTTCACCCAATAATCAAAATTCTGTCATTTACTCACCTTTATGCCGTTCCAAACCTGTATGACTAAAAGAATGACAAAAGAAGATAGTTTGAAGAATGTTTGAACTGTTTTTGACTATACAATGAAAGGAACCCATTGACTTTCATTATATGGACAAAAAAACAAGTAAAAAAAAAAAAGAGATATTTCTACCTGATATAGCCTAATCCTTAAGTTGTCATTTTACTTAAAGGATTAGTTCACTTCAGAATTAAAATATCCTGATAATTTACTCTTTCTTTCTTCAGTTGAAAAGAAATCCTGGTTTTTGAGGAAAACATTCCAGGATTTTTCTCCATATAGTGGACTTCAACAGCTACCAATGGGTTGAAGGTCCAAATTGCAGTTTAAATGCAGCTTCAAAGCACTCTGTACGATCCCAGTCGAGGGATAAAGGTCTTATCTATCGAAACGATCGGTCATTAAATAATTTAAAAAATTATATACTTTCTAACCACAAATGCTCGTCTTGCCCTAACTCTGCGATGCACCACGCATTACGTAATCATGTTGGAAAGGTCACGTGTGACGTAGGTGGAAAAACTCCATCTCATTTTCTCCTCCAACTTCGAAATCATCTGGGTTTTTTTACCTATTTTTGTAAAAGCCATTTGACTTGGTCTTTGCTTAGACTTCCACCTACATGATTGCGTAATGTGTGGTGCATTGCAGAACTAGTGCAAGATAAGCATTTGTGGTTAAAAAGCATATAATTTTTAAAAAAAATTTGAAAATGGCTGATTTTTTCGATAGATAAGACCCTTATTCCTCGTGTACAGCACTTTGAAGCTGCACTGAAACTGCACTTTGGACCTTCAACCCGTTGGTAGCTGCTGAAGTCTACTATATGGAGACAAATCCTGGAATGTTTTTCTCAAAAACCTCAATTTCTTTTCAACTGAAGAAAGAAAGACATACATCTTGGATGACATGGGGGTGAGTAAATTATCAGGAAATTTTAATTCCAGCGTTTGCTCGGATTTTCAATGATATTTGCAGAAAGTCCAAGCCAGTCTTTAGGTTTTGGGCAGTCGGAGTTGACAGATTTAACAGAAAATCGCATAGTAATGGACACAGTCTCTGATTTTAAGCTTCAGACCCAAGATATCAAGTACGTCTGATATTTTGAGTCTATTTTAGAACACATTCTAAACACACGTGTCTCAACATGTTCCATGTTTTGATTTGTTGTGTTTGAAACAACTAAAGTCATTTAGTGTATGATGCCCAGTTTTTTTCTTTGACTATTTGCATAGTCAGCAAGTGTATGGTGCCTTGCGACTTAAACCTGTTCATATTTTAAATGTTGTACAGTATATTCTGGCCTTTACCTATAAACCTGATTCCAAAAAAGTTGGGACACTGTACAAAATTGTGAATAAAAAAGGAATGCAATAATATACAAATCTCATAAACTTATATTTTATTCACAATAGAATATAGATAACATATCAAATGTTGAAAGTGAGACATTTTGAAATGTCATGCCAAATATTGCCACATTTTGGATTTCATGAGAGCTACACATTCCTAAAAAATTGGGACAGGTAGCAATAAGAGGCCGGAAAAGTTAAATGTACATATAAGGAACAGATGGAGGACCATTTTGCAACTTGTTAGGTCAATTGGCAACATGATTGGGTATAAAAAGAGCCTCTCAGAGTGGCACTGTCTCTCAGAAGTCAAGATGGGCAGAGGATCACCAATTCCCCCAATGCTGCGGCGAAAAATAGTGGAGCAATATCAGAAAGGAGTTTCTCCGAGAAAAATTGCAAAGAGTTTGAAGTTATCATCATCTACAGTGCATAATATCATCCAAAGATTCAGAGAATCTGGAACAATCTCTGTGCGTAAGGGTCAAGGCCGGAAAGCCATACTGAATGCCCGTGATCTTCAGGCCCTTAGATGGCACTGCATCACATACAGGAATGCTACTGTAATGGAAATCACTACATGGGCTCAGGAATACTTCAAGAAAACATTGTCGGTGAACAAAATCCACCATGCCATTCGGCGTTGCCGGCTAAAACTCTATAGGTCAAAAAAGAAGTCATATCTAAACATGATCCAGAAGCGCAGGCGTTTTCTCTGGGCCAAGGCTCATTTAACGAGTTTGTTTGCCCATATAATCTTTAGGGTATTAGGTTAGCTAATTTGGCTTGCTGTCCACTGAGGAGGGGCTCGATGAAGCATCTTCAACTCGAGCTCTGATACACCCCCCAGTGAATAAATAGGATGTGATTACATAGGGCAAGGTGCCTGAAATTAAGGTGGAGTTTGGGGAGGTGGAGGGATGCTGAAACAGCTGAGACTGAAGAGAGGTAAGCAGCTGCTTATATACTCTGGCTGTTGATTGGAAGATTAGATGGGCTCGCTCCTCCCTAAATTAAGTTTAGGAACTTCACTTAAAATGGAAAACTGTTCTGTGGTCAGACTAATCAAAATTTGAAGTTCTTTTTGGAAAACTGGGACGCCATGTCATCCGGATTAAAGAGGACAAGGACCACCCAAGTTGTTATCAGTGCTCAGTCCAGAAGCCTGCATCTCTGATGGTATGGGGTTGCTTGAGTGTGTGTGGCATGGGCAGCTTACACATCTGGAAAGGCACCATCAATGCTGAAAGGTATATCCAAGTGCTAGAATAACATATGCTCCCATCCAGATGTCGTCTCTTTCAGGGAAGACCTTTTCCAACATGACAATGCCAGACCACATACTGCATCAATTACAACATCATGGCTGCGTAGAAGAAGTATCTGGGTACTGAAATGGCCAGCCTGCAGTCCAGATCTTTTACCCATTGAAAACATTTGGCGCATCATAAAGAGGAAGATGATACATTTTCATTAAAATGATAAATTTTCTCAGTTTAAACATTTGATATGTCATCTATGTTGTATTCTGAATAAAATATTGAAATTTGAAACTTCCACATCATTGCATTCTGTTTTTATTCACAATTTGTACAGTGTCCCATCTTTTTGAATCGGGTTTGTATATTAAATAATATTTCTGATTTGAATAAAAGCACTTCATCTAGATGTTGACACATTTTCAGTTTACCTGACAAAAAATAAAATAAAATAGTTAAAATCATATCTTGAGTCCACTTGGAGTTTATTGAATGACTCCTAAAGGCCAGTCTGTTTACATTCATTCTCTCAAAACCCCTCTAAAATGAATAACATTATGTTGAAGAGGCAGTAGAAACACACATTTCTTTCTCTGGTCACAGCGTCTGTGAACTGTGGCTGTTAAAACACACACTTCTGTTTCTCATGCCACAGTGGTTGGTGAGCTGTGAAACAACAGTAACCATAACAGCACCTCCATGTCACAGTGATTTAATATTAGGTTTCACGACTATTAAACACTTTACTGCTGTTTTTGTTTTATGCAAGTACTGTAACTTTTGTAAGGCATGGAAGAAACAAACCAACAACCTTGTAACGGTCAGCCACAGATGGTTTGGAGAGAAGTATCAGTTGTTCTCAGTGTTACCAGTAGAAAGGGTTACATCTGGGAAAAATTAAAACCTTTACACCAAGAGAGATGTGAAGGGGGGTAGAGAAACTGAGTGAGTGAGAGAGAGAGAGAGAGAGAGAGAGAGGAATGCAAGCAGCTCTTGTGAGTTTGATGTTCCACATCATTGCGTTGTACCAAATGATTCCTTTCATCTCTTTTAACTTTTTAGATAAAACACAAATGCATGCAAGACTAACTAAAACAAATCTGAGGTTTTAAATAATGCTGATAAGAATCAAACTACACAAGCTTCAAGATGTTGTTGTTCCTTTTGCCAGTGGATGATTTGCTGAGTAAATGTGAGCAGTGCCATCTGCTGGTTGATTTTTTAGTTTTAAAACATTTAGCATAGCTGAACTTTGACAAAACGTTATAATCATCTTTGAGGTTGTGTAAGGATAAAAAAATTGAATGATGCTTTTGCCTTACGTGGTGCTTCCAAACTCAGTTGTTATTCATTTGAACAAAAGCAGCTGTATTTTTGCTGTGAAAACACAAAACAGCTATTTAAATGACAATGGTCTTACCATAAAAGTGGCATGTCAGAGCAATGTAAAAAGTATGCAGACCTCCTCCCCTCTGTCTCTGAGAGGTAAATGCTTATATTTTACATTTTTTCTAATTTGATTATTTTTTCCCATTAAAAATAATATGTTCAGCATCTACATTTGAGTAAAAATTTAAATAGCAGCACTCAAGTTACATGAACATAAGTTTGTTTAAAACCTGATGATCATGTTCTCCAGCATGATTTGAGATGATCCAAAATGTTTTTGTGTTTCAATGGATGCACAAACACCTGATAGTCTGTACAAAGAGTTCACATGATCACTTAATCAAATAAGCAAATTTGTGGCAGAATAAATGTTTTTTCATTCCATATTACATTTTTAATTTATTACACTTTTCAAAATCCTAAAACGTATTTTTTATTTAAAAATTTTAATTAGATTTTTTTTTTTTTACACAGCCTTTTTTTTGGGGGGGGATGTTTGGACCCGATTCTTATTTTAGACACAAGCACAATGGTATAATAACTGCACACTAGCAAATGAACAGGCAAAAATACAGATGACACACACACACGCACACGTGTGCACACACACACACAGTAAGCACATTGTACAGTGAGATAAATTGCTGTTTCTGAATGAAGAGACCCACTCTACCAGTCCAACAGGCTGTTTTTCTCTATCTTCTCTTCCTCTCTCGTGCTCAAAAAGAAAGAGAGAGAAAGACAGAGAGAGGGAGTGGTCACACAGAAAGAGAAAGATGACATATTTCAGCCAAGACCTTTCTGTTTTGATGTCCATTTGAAAAAAAAAAACACGTAGAGGCAAACATTGAATGGTGCACCTGTTACTACTTCAGCAATGCATTATACAGGCCAGCACTGCAGGCCAGTGCTGGTGCATGTTTGAAAAATATATAGAGTTAAATATATACTGAGTATTTAGACAAAAGCATTTGGACACTTGTACAAAAAATTTGTGAATTTCATACAATACATCAAAGTAGCAAAAATGATGGTATAGCTTTTCTCAGGACTTCACCTTTCTGAGCCATTTTTTCCATTATGTTTGACTGACTGGTCCTGAGGTCATTTTTCATGGATGTATAATGTCAGGTCCTCTCAAGAAACCACCAGTGTAGTTAATTATTTTAACAATAAACATGTTCTACAAGAAAATATCTATTGCTTTATATTTTGAATATTATTTTTTATAAAGGACTTCATTTTGTGAAATGTTTTAATTGAAAACTGCTCTTGCAAAAGAATAAATCTCGTTGTTTTGACATACTGAACCCACTGTATGTAGATAGATAGATAGATAGATAGATAGATAGATAGATAGATAGATAGATAGATAGATAGATAGATAGATAGATAGATAGATAGATAGATAGATGAACTGAAAGATTCCCTCTCTTACTCTCAAGTAAACTCCTAATCAAATACTTGATGGGTGTTATGTGTGCATGATTTATCTGTGTGTTTTTTTTAGATAAATTAATTAATCTCTCAAAAATGTATGTATATATATAATTTTGCAATAATAGACAATACAATAAAAAACATGCAGTGAGTGCATGCATAGTACATATATGTGTGTGCATTTGAATTGTAATGTGTTAATAAGTAATGTGGCTAGTATGTGTAGTTTCGATCCCTGTGGAAGAGAGGGAGTCCCTCAAGTATGCAGCCGGGCTGGTGACAAATATATAGCAGCCTCTTTCTTACATAGTGTTGAATGATACTGCGGAAACCACATTCCTGGATATTTCCTTTTTTTCTCATTCTCACCCTCATTCTTTCTCTTTGTTTCACACACACACAGAAAAGTTGAGAAACTGTTATGAGTGACATTCCTCACTGTACCCGGTACCAGCTCACAGGGAGCAGAGACTATTTCAGATGGCATTCCTTGGCTTAACCTCCTGTTGCTGGTGCATAGAAACTGTAACTAGAAAGCATTCCTGGCCATTCCCCCTCTGACCCATTCAGTCTTCTTCTGAAACCAGGAGATTTCCATCTGCCTTTCAGATGAACTAAGGATGACCCTGCAGGCCACCCAGAAAACAATGTCTGCTTAATGTTTTCAAACACATTATGGTGCTGATTTAATGATTTTTATCTTTAAATCATTGAATCAGAATCGTAATGGAAAAGTTCATGTATGTAATTAAAAATGCGCAAAAATCTAAATGATTGTTGCAATTATAGTATATCATTAAATATCATGCTATAGCTTCCTAAACGTATACACTGCCCTCCAAAAGTTTGGAAACACCCCTGGCAAAGTGTGGTTTTGGACGATATCAGCATAAATCCTTATCATTTTTTGGTGCAAATACATTAAAGTAACTTGACATTATCATTAAAGGCCAGCAATAATAATTTTCATTTTGATTACATAATAATGGCAATATATACATGTCAAAGTCAGACATGCCCCTTTGCCAGCTGTGATGCCAATGAACCAATTAGAACCCAGTTTAGGTCAGATAGCTGCTAATGGTGGATATTTTGAGAAGTTTTTTCTATATATAAACTGTTTATGTAATAAAATATGTTTTCGTAGTTTGTGTTGTCCCTTACCAGTGCAAAATTATCACAAATTAAAAAGGATTCATGACAATACTGTCCAAAACCCCACTTTTCTAGGGCGTTTCCAAACTTTTGGAGGCCAGTGTATGTATTTCCAGTTGCAAATCTATTATTATTAGAACATAAAATGATGGCGATTTGATATTATGGAAATGTACACTGCAAAAAATTATTTTCATGATTTGTTGACATTTTTTCTTTTGTCAAATCAACTTCAATAATTAATGTGGTTCAGAGAACATAATATTTTGAGTTTCTGTTGATTAAACCAATTGCCTTCATTATATCAACTCAAATTTTTTATTTCAATGAATTTTAAGGCAACCAGGTAACTTTCTTTTTTAAGTTAAACTAACAAATCTTTTTGTATATCTGTGATTGTCTTTGTGAAAGAAAGAGGAAGGCCCAAATAGAGACTGAAAGATGAAAATGTGTCGTAAATCTTGACGTTTCACTGTGTACCAGCATTGTGTAGTGACAGTACTGGAACATCATTGGCCAATATAGAAACTGGCATCATTCCACACTAAACACTTACTTCAGGACAAGCTGGGAGTTACTAAATGGTGCAAGACCTCAAGGGATTCCCTCAAACAATGTCAGTTCCCTGAGACTGCCTACAAATGTAATCTATACTGATAACAGTGATATGTGTAACATAGAGGCCTGGGATTGTTCAGCTCTGAAATGTCTTTGTCTAAATATCTTTTTTAATGCAATCAACCAGAGTGAAATGTAACTTCTCACCACAGTTGTCACACCATTAGATGGCTATTCACAGTAAAGTGGTGTCAAACATAAAACAAGTCACTGTTCTAGTATAGCCTACACACTGCATTCTATATTCATGTGGGGCTTTAAGAATGACTGCCTAGAATAATCTTTCTATTGTCATTTCTGTAACATTTAAGACCGGCATGTGGCATCAATCCACTAGTGGGAACACTACTCTTCTATGTGAAGCTGATATAGCCTTTGTCCAATATGAAATTGCTACAATCTCGATTAATTTCGACGTTTAGTCTATCAATAGACATTCACATAGTAGTTTAGGGTTGGGCTCATTTGTTTAGATCACACAAGAATGCTCCCCACCTTGAAAAAAAAAACGAAAAAAGTTTCACCGAAGAAAAAGCGTCTCGCTGTTCGCTGTCAGGGCAACCG
This sequence comes from Chanodichthys erythropterus, assembly GCF_024489055.1. Taxonomy (NCBI): domain Eukaryota; kingdom Metazoa; phylum Chordata; class Actinopteri; order Cypriniformes; family Xenocyprididae; genus Chanodichthys; species Chanodichthys erythropterus. Next base: position 1,162,301 of record NC_090235.1, on the reverse strand, counting down.
TAAGTCCAACCTACCTCCATAGCAGAATTACCTGAATTCTCTTCACGTGACCGATCCCCAGGCCGGTCGACCAATCAGAAGAAAGAACAGGTGCACTCATTGTAGTTTCGGAGGTGGAATCTCAGGTACTCTTGTAAACTGCGACGGCACTATAAAGTCTTTCACGTAAGTTCAGATTTTGCGTGGTATATTAAGAACCTCCTTCAGGTGATGTTGGGCAAAGGATGATGTTACGCTTTCTCAGAGACAAAAAGATATCCTTTCAGTCGAGTTATGTGCAAAACTGCGTCTCAGTGATTGAAGTCTTCGGATACGTGGGAGTGAAAGATGATTTTCACGCACCGTGATTTCTTCTGAGGATTCAGCGTCTCTGTTGTTTCAACACACCTTTCATTTAGAGGAACCTCGGGCTGCGTTTATCTTGTTCTCATCACTTTTGTCCAGGTGAGTCGCTTAGGCTGATGATCAGGTTCGTTGTTGTGGCATGAATCATCACCTGTAAAAGACTCTCTTGAGGTTATGGCGCTGTAAACCTGTTCTGCATCGCAGGACAATATCCGAGGTTGTTTGTCATCATGGGTGACGTGACGCTCATTCGTTTTGTATGGATATATGTAGTTATTCAAAATTATGTTTAAAATTCCATAGAAAATATGACTTGAATTCAATTCATTTAGATTGTTTGCTTAAATTACAAATGTCAAAGTGCATGGTTGCCTAAGTCTAACCGTGTGGAGATTTTAACACAGAAAATAAACAAATGATAAAACGTTTGCATACGTAGTTTTGAATAATATTTTATTATTATCATTATTTCTTTAAAAAACAGTGAACTACTTTTAATGTCAATGAAGCCATTTTGTTGTCATGTGACAAAATCCTAAAACAGGGAGTCCCCTATACCCCTATATGGTAAATTATTATAAATTATAAAATGTAATATATATATTAGATAGTAGCCTAGGCTACACTATAGGCAACGTATGAAACCGAATGCACCGTAGTGTGTTTTAAACTACATTTTTAAAAGTTTTTTTGTCAGTGACCCCTAAGCAATTTCCATTTTATAACATTATCCAGTTAAGGGTGGAGATGTAGGCCTAGCCTATTTCAATAAAGTATATTACATCTATTACAGATCTATCTCAGATTACACTGTGTTGTTGTTATTCTTGAATAGACATGCTGTGTCTATTGATGTTCTTACGTCATAGCGTCATAAGCGTGGGTTTATAGATTAGGCTACAATTAAATGTAGCTACACCTAAATATAGCTACAACAAGCATAGTTCTTTCAGTTTTTATGCTAAATTAGTAACTTGATCATTTGTGTATTTATTAATTATCTGTTTAGTTCTAACAATGACGGAGAAAACAGCTCCCTGGTGGAGGTCTTTCGTGGGCAAGAGGAGAAAAGCAGCCAGAGAATCTGCAGCGTATATGGATCAGGACCACCATAATCAGGTTTCAGTAGAGTCCACACAGCAGCATCCCTCCGCAGAGCCGGACCAACAGCTCACTTCACCGACACGTCCAGCGAAAGAAGCAGGCAACTGCTTACCGAGCGACGAAACGTATGACGACTCCGCTGTTCAGCCAACTTTCAACGAGCGTTCCAATCGCCGTAATCTCCTTGTGTCCCGCTCCGGTCGCTTCAAAGAGAAACGGAAGACGCGCACGAGTCTACTACAGAACCACGAAGATGATGGGAAACCTGCAGTTGCCAAATCAACCGACGTTCAGTCAACGCACTGAGTGCAAATTAGGTTTACAACCGATGGTAGAGCACTATATAGGCTACGGCACTACCTCCAGATTGACACTGTTTAAAATATGACTTATGAATGCACTTATGAAGTTAAGGGTATAAACTCTTGGAGTAGCCTGAGTTATGCATATCACAGGAGTTTTTTTCCAAATGCTGGAAATAATGACATTTTCCTGCTGGAAAACACTGCATACTTTGTCTCTAAGTCAGGCTTGTCATTTTGCAAGTTTTTAAAGGGGTTTTGGGCACTACTGGCCAGTTGCATAAACTTAGTCACTATATTAAGACTGTGTCTTAAGAACTAGTTTGACCAACTTGCAGTTAACCAAGGGGTAATCAATGTTATTTTTTCCAATTCAAATTACACCAATCTACCTTTTTATGTAATGGACTTAAAATTAGGACACTCTTTAAGAAAAACATTAGTGTCTTAACTTTTAAGACAAGTCTAAGTGGTTTATGCAACCGGCCCACAGTGTGGGTCTGGGAGACTAGCTAGACCAGTCTAAACCTGCTAAGACTAGCAAACCAAGCTGTTTTTTTCCCCCAGCAGGGTGTTCAGTAGAATCTTTTTTGTTTTGTTTTGTGAAGGATAGCTACAACACAATTTTGTCAAATAATTGCACTGTTTTGTGGTGTTACTGCAATATTTTATGAAGGACTTTACATTAGAAGGATTTAGCAGCAGTTATTTTAATGGTAATCAGTGTGCACAGCTTTATCATGTCTTAGAACTGTTTTAATGTTTGTGGATGCTTGCCACAAACTTTTTTTTATTTTGTTTTTTGAGGGGGTTAGGGTGGTGGTCATATCCGTCCAGAATCAAAGATTTTTACTTTTTATAACATGATAGTCATCCATCACACATAGATCCAACAAGCCATGCATTTTCTTCTGTAGTTTTTATTTTTTATTTTTTTGAGTCCATGACAGTGATATAACATTTAGTTCTCCCACTGCAAAAGCAGAAGTACTAGACAAACCAAAGATTCTATTCTTATGATATATGTTTAGCTAATTAAGATATAACAGAGCAGTCAAGAAGTGCATTATAACTAAATGATAAGCTGTTAGTTTGACCAACAGTGATATTGAATAGGCCTACACAAGTTGAATTCTAAACCTGAACCTGATTACATTGGGTTAAAAACTGTGATCAAGCTATCTTATAATTTTCGGTAACACTTTATTTTACAGTGTCATTGTTACACATGTTACATGTTGTTACTGAAGTAATAACTATAAATAATGCATAATTACATTAACCCTAAACCAAACCCTCATCATAAATCCTAACCTTATAGTAAGTTAATTATTACTCAGTACTTAAATGTATAATTACACTGTAACACGGACACCTTAAAATAAAGTGTAACCATTTTCTCTGTTATTATGAGCAAAACTGTAAGAAAAATGGCTGTAGATTTAAATGTTCAGATTCATTGAGCTTGTCTGTGCAAGTGTAATAATATTTGTGTTCATAAAACAACAAAAAATGCATCAATGAAGATTTAGACATGGTTTCAGTGCAATTAGGCAAGTTTACAATATACTTTAGTCTCATGCATTAGTTTGCCAGATTTAGCTTTGGGAAGTGTTACTACATCAGATTTTAAATAAACAGATGATTTTCCATTTAATGTAAGGCATCCATTTGTTCCATTTGTTGAATGTGCTTACGTGTACATGAGTGTTTGTTATGGGTGGGGTAAACAGAGAGCAATAGGTCATTATTAGAGTTACAGTATTTAAAACTGTGTGCTACTGCTCGTCACTTCGCCTCAGGCTGTCATCTTTAACCTCATCAACCCTGTGTCACAACATTCCTCCTTCTTAAAAGACAAGTTGGGAGCCAGAATGACTGCTGTCTTTTCCGAAGCAGGTAGAAAATATCTATTATTAGGTATCATTGCTTTCTTATCAGAGATTATTCAATCAAAGTTTTTTAGTTGTGACTACTGTTCTTATTGACTCAAATGCATTTTAGTGTTGTTGTGACACACTTGGTAGTTTTTTTATCAGTAGCTGATTTTATTTTCTCTCAATGAAACATTCAAATACTCTTTTGACCCCATTTCTGATTAAATCTGGTTTTGAGGTCATCTTTAATTAGCCATGCCTCCACTCTACACACACAAACACAACCTTGTCAGAAACTACCACTAGAGAGCGATCTGGTCGCGCAAAACATACAGTACCTAGCCTACATGCAACCATTTGAAGCACCATAAAATATTTCTTGTGTTAGATAAACTACTAGCCTAATAAAAGCATTTTATTTTTATTTTATTTTCATTATAGAAATTCGACATCATCTCTAGATGCATTTTAATCAACACAGTCTGATTTAGGATTGTAAATAATAAAAGATATGAAACAGCCAGGCTCAGGGTCAACACAACTCTGCCGCGCCGCCTGCTTTTGCACGCGCTCCCATTGCGCGTGCACCCTAGACGCAACAGGCGAACTACAGGGTGCGCGTGCTGTAGCCCGGTTCAGTTCGCACATAAACTCCTAGCTGACACCAGAGGGACAGCCTTTGGAAAGTGTCACGAGTGTCACGTTTTAAAAATCAGACATTTCTAGTGGATTATTTTTACCAAGTGGAGAGGACATATTCCTAAAGTTTTCTTTAAAATATTTTTATTAGACGAAAATAGTCGTCGTGAAACCCCACAGACTAACGTTACGTCCTCTGCGTCTTCCTAATTAGCTATAACACGAGCTCGCGGTCAGTAACTGTATCTCGAGGGTCAAAGGCGCGCGCTATGCGGACCGAGCCTTGCGCCAAGACTGGCTTCTGACAACTTCCCTGTGACCAGGAATAACGCACGAAAGTTCGACTTTTCAAACCACTAAGGTAAAGTAGCCTCTGAAAACTACATTACAGTAAACAGGTATTACATAATATCATTGAACTACTACCGTTATGTTTTATAGGCTGTAAGACTAGACTTCTTCATTGGTTTGCGTTCTCAGCTGTCATTGACGAAGCACTAATAGTATACTAGCCTTAAATGTTAACTGTCTGGTCATATTTCACTCCTCTTCGAATGACAGAGTTTAATATCTGGATGTTTAATGGTGAAAATGTTGTACGTAAACCCTTAAAGAGATAGTTAACCCTAAAATGAAAATTTTGTCATCATTTGGCTGTTATACGGTTAATATTTTCAATAGTAGCCTAGGTGTAATTATGATTATAGAAATCTGAAATGAATACAATATCAAATAATATGAAAAACTGAATACAGAAAATAGCAAACAAAATACAAATCATCCAGAAGGATTAATTAACATTAGCCAGATAATATAGAGCATGTCTCTGTTCCCAAATGGGTGGACCAGCACAACCTTGTGTATCAACATCTCCATGGGAAGGCTGATAATGGGACTCTAGGGAAAGAGAGAGTTGTTAAGAGCTATGCTGAAATGTAACACACAAGTTATTGGACAATCATATCATGAAAGAGGCCAAAAAATGAATAGCTGAATTCTACATGTGACTCTAAAAAATGTTGGGATTTCACCTATTAATGATCAACAAACATGTTTTGAACATTAAATTGACATTGGGGTTTTCCCAATGCTTAAACTTGTGCTTTGGTGCTTCCATAGAGCACTAGAACAATAACACAATGTTTCTCTTTTCTGGCAAGAATAAACATTTCTGGAAATTAACATATTAACTAAATTCCTTCTACATTTCTCAGCTGTGTTTCGCATGTTTCCCTTTCTCACACAATAGCTCTGATTGGCTGCGGGGCTTGCCAGAAGTTGGGCAGCTTTTTTCTCAAACAACAGACTCCATTGTTATCTCCGGAGCCTACCAGCTCTTGATAAGGTTGCCACTTTACTCCGATCTAAGTTCATTTTAATGCCTATTCATATTAAAGGACAAGTTCAGTGTTTTGTATGTGAGAGATGTCCCTAGTTCAGGGTTAAATGCAGATTCTACAAAAGATGATCTTTGGAACCTCTTTCTGCCTGGCCTATTGTGGAAGCAGGAGAATGGTTTTCCTAAAAGAGAAGGGAGAGTTCCTGTTGGGTGCATCTTGTGATGGCCAAGCTTCCTGCCAAGAGGAACATGTACACTCATAAAGAGAGAAGGGGGTGTGGGGGACATTGCTTTGTCATGTCGAAGCCACAATGAAGTGCTGAAAAGTTCTTGGAGTTCTTCAACACTTTTAGCTGGAGCATTTACAAATTGCAGGTGTAATATATATATATATATATATATATATATATATATATATATATATATATATATATATATATATATATATATATATATATATATAATATAGTGGATATAAAAAGTCTGTTAAAAACCCCTGTTAAAGAATTAGTTAATTAGTTCACTTCTGAATGAAAATTTCCTGATAATTTATTCACCCCCATGTCATCCAAGATGTTCATGTCTTTCTTTCTTCAGCCGAAAAGAAATTAAGGTTTTCGAGGAAAACATTCCAGTATTTTTTGTATACATACTGGACTTCAGTGGGATTCACCGTGTGGAAGGTCCAAATTGCAGTTTCAGTGCAGCTTCAAAGCACTCTACACGATCCCAGACAAGGAATAAGAGGCTTATCTAGAGAAACGATCGGTCATTTTAAAAATAAATAAATATATAAAATGTATATACTTTTTAACCACAAATGCTCATCTTCTCTGCAATCCACCATGCATGACGTAATCATGTTGGAAAGGTCAGTTGGAAGTACCGATCCAGGGTCTACAAAGCGAACGTGCAAAGATTAAAGGATTAGTTCACTTTGAAATTAAAATTAGCCCGAGCTTTGAATTTGAATTGAAATTTATTAAGTTTTTTAAGTTTTATAAAAATAATAAGTATCCCATACACTTTACAAAACTGTCGAGGACAAAAACACAATAAAACGGCTTATTTCCATTGTCGCCCTCAATGTTAATATAAAGAGCAGAGGTTATATACAGAAGTTACAGAGCAACAGTATCTCCTAATCAAATATCAACTTAAAAAAATAGTAAAGATAATTCACAATTTAAACAAATACAGTCACTATTGACATTAAACACAACACAAAGTAAGCTAACTTACATTACCGAACAGCCATCTTTTTACCGATCTTTTAAAACTCCCAAAATCTTTTACTCCCTTTATTGAGGCTGATAATTTATTCCATTCAATAGCACTAGTGTATAAAAACATATTTTTCCCTACCAAACTTTTAAATTTGCATGGACAAATATTAAAATTCCTACCCCTAGTACCATAGGAATGCTGTTTTCTCACCATGTAAAAATAATAATTTAAAAAAAAAAAAAACTTTTTTCCACAGTCAATAAACCTAACTCCTTAAAGCTTTCACTATGCAAATGTGTTTGAGAATGAACTTTTAAAATTATTAAACTATTTTGTTTTGAGCCATTTGCAATTTATCTTTCATACCTTGGGAACAACTACTATACCAAAAGGAGGTAGCATAAACAAAATGGGGTTGAATCATGGCTCTTGCCAACAATTTTAAGGAATGAACATCAGCTTGCCTAGCTAAAAACCTAATTTTACTACATATTTTTGCAAATACCTTTCTAGCCATAAAATCACCTGTTAATTTATTATCTATTAAACAACCCAAATACTTTACTACATTTTTTGCCTCTATTTCCATATCATCCTTATTCAATTTCATTTTAGATGCAGAGAGAATGGCCTCAGTTTTACCTGCATGTAGGGAAAGCTTATTATCTAAAAACCATTTGGACATCTCTTGAAGCTGCAAAGTCACTGTTTCCTCTAGGACCCCCTTATCCTGATGAAACACTAAAACTGCTGCATCATCAGCATAAAGAAAAAGTTCCTCTGAACATGCTGCTTTAAGGTCATTTATATATAAAAGAAAAAATAAAGGACCTAAAATACTCCCTTGAGAAACTCCACACTTAATAGATAAAGGACTAGACAATATACCCTTAATGGCTACCCTCTGGCTCCTACCATCAAGGTAGGACTGAACCCCCCTGAGAGATTTCTCACAATACAATACAATGTACAATAAAATTGTGTGGTCTACAGTGTCAAATGCCTTCTGAAGGTCCAACATAACCATCCCACAAAATTTGTCATTGTCAAACGCTTTCCTTATTTTGTCTGTCATATATAATATACAAGTCTCAGTTGAATGTAAAGGCCTAAACCTTACTCATCCTTACACAAATGCATCGCTTCGCTTCAGAAGGCCTTTATTAACCCCCCAGGGCACACGTTTATGATAGATGGAAGCACTTTCTTCACCTTATACTCACTGATCCCGCTCACTGCCATTATAAAGCTCAGATGCGTCAGGATATTTATTATTTTTCTCAGATTATGTTGATCAGAAAGAAGAAAGTCATACACCTAGGATGGCTTGAGAGTGAGTAAAGCTTGGGCTAATTTTCATTTCAAAACGAACTAATCCTTTAAGCCAAACACCCTTTACAAAAAAAAAAAAGAAGTAAAACAACAATATTGAATAATTTTGAAGTTGGATGAGAAAATTAGATTGAGTTTTTCAATCTACCGCAGTAAAAAGTACCGCACTTAAAAAGTATACAATTTATTTTTTTATTTTTTATTTTTTTGAAAATGACAGATTGTTTTGCTAGATAAGACCCTTATTTCTCGTCTGGGATCATGTTTAGTGCTTTGAAGCTGCACTGAAACTGCAATTTGGACCTTCCATTCGGTAAATCCCACTGAAGTCCACTATATGGACAAAAAATATTGGAATGTTTTCCTCAAAAACCTTAATTTCTTTTAGACTGAAGAAAATATAGACATGAACATCTTTGAAGACATGGGGGTGAGTAAATTATCAGGAATTCTTTTATCTTGAAGTGAACTAATATAATTTTTTTTTGTGAAGAAACAAAAGAATATTTAAAATATATTATTAATTTAAATTTATCTTTGGAAAGAGGGCAAATAGAGTGTCTGGTAGGCAAGGGTCACAGCTAACTGTATGTGCTTTAATCTGTGACTGTTTTTCAGGTTCCTAAGCAATGCCTGTTCCTCCTCCACCACCTCCCCCAGCACCCCCACCTCCACCTGCTGCAGCTCCTGCACAAGTGAGACACATACACATTCATAGATACCTATTAATGTTATATAGTTCACCAGACTCTAAACACTGTGTATGTGTGGCTCTTTCTTTTTCTCCATATGTGTGTTGCTTTCTCTCTCTCTTTCTGTCTTTCTCTTTGTTTCCATCACCCAGTTCCTCCTGGCAACCACCTGGCCAGATTTGCATTATTAATTACAGATAAAATTACACACAGAGGGATATTCAGCCCAGGTGTCACATGATCAGATTTGACTTTCTTGTTTAATGCACATGCAAACTAATGACATTTTTGAACAATTTAAAATCCACATTTGAAACCATTAATGAGGAAGTTCTCCATAAAAGTAAAAATTGTAACTCATTTACTCACCCATCTGTCATTCCAAACCTGTTTGGCTTTTTGTTTTCTTCTCTGGATCAACAAAGAAGATATTTTTAAAAATGTCTCAGTGGTTTTATGTCTATACAATGAAAGTCAATGGAGTTCAAAACTTTTGACGCTTTCTAAGCCTTACCCATGTTATGCTGATTTACACATCATTTTGTCATAGAATTCAGTACATGATTAGCTTAGACTATTTGTTGCCATGCAGTTTAAGTTTTATTTTGGTGTATCATGGATACTGTGATGACAATCTTAGCAGAGAAAACTAAAGGCATAGTGCATTTCATCAGAATTGCACAAAATTAATTAAGTTGCAACTTTTTTCCCTCTTTCTTTTATAGCCACGGACAGACCCTCCTAAAGTCCAGCGATCTGAGGGTGGAGGTCGCAGTGCACTCCTGTCTGACATTCAGAAAGGGACAAGGCTGAAAAAGGTCACACAGGTCAATGACCGAAGCGCACCAGTCTTTGACAGTGAGTTAAAATCAAATTCATTCACATAAGCTCAATTTTCAATTCCTAGATGTATAATGTAACAACTCATAAGTTACCTGATCAGGTGAAATGAGTCACTTGTCAACAATCTGGTTCCAAGCGTGGGAAATAATGAATACTAAACTGATACTATTTAAAGTATTTCATTTCCTGATTATCTGATTTGGCATATATCTGCTGTATGATGGCAACACTAGAATGTTGTTTATTGGTGTAACCAGAGTTACCGGCATTGAATTTTCATTTTCAGCAGGTGTTGATTTAGGATGAGAGTGTTGTGTCAGCATAAGAACCTGTATTAAATTACTCTCTTGTGAAAATGAAACTGAAGGAGTTTGAGAAAGAAAGAGTAAGTATGAAGAGAAAACCAGGCGTCAGAGAAAGTCTGAATGGCTGATTAGTTGTAAGGGCTTATCAGTGGCAGAGCTATATTTGAGCTCAAGGTCTATAGCCATTGGGTTCTCACACTTCAAAGCACTCTATCCGTATATGGAAATGCACAGTGGTAGACCTCAGGAAGTGCTGGAGTGAGGATCACAGAGAAAGTGGGGGGTGACAATGCTCCTCATCTTCCTCTTTATTACAAAGGACAGCAGTATTCTTTATGCTCAAGACATGCCATTTTCATTAAAAAGTCATTGGCTCACTTCAGCTTACAGTTCCTGTTTTGCATCACAGTTCATCTTGATGTCTGCCTGCCTTATGTTATTGTAAGTAGGACATGTTCCTGGAACAATATCTTTTGTCCTGGACAAGATTATTATTGTTAATAGGAACTATAATAATGATGAAAACTAGATATTGAAGGGAAAAAAAAAACGTACCTCGGTATTGAAGTCACAGTTCACAATGATATAATGACCATATATAATTATTTATCGGTCTCTTTATTAAAATATAACCAGAAAATACTGTAAATTTGTATGCAATATTAAAAAAAAAACTGAAAAAAACAGCAGAAATAGCAGGAACCTGGAGCTCTTAAACCTAAATGGAATGGAAAAGGACTGGAAAGCCAAGAAAACTTTCAAAATATGAGAAGATTTTTGCTTAAAGAAACAATTTTGTTCAGAATTTTTTTTTTTTACATATTTCCTGTTTATCGTAATAAAGAGACTGAAAAAATAAATATGGATGGTCATTAAAACATTGCTAAAACAACAAAGCTGGTGATGGCCTAAGACTTTTGCACAGTACTGTATGTATGTATGTATGTGTATATATATATATATATATATATATATATATTAGGGGTGTAACGGTACATGTTTTCGTCCCATACCATAGGGTTCAGACTTGTCCCCCTCAATATTTGATATTTCTTAATGCTGCTCTCCATTACACACTGCTCTGTTTGTTGTTAGGGTGAAGTTAAATTTTTAGGCTGGTCTGCCTCAGCCTATCGTCAATATCAAAATGGTGGGCAATCAGATCAAAGAAGGTGGGGCTTACTATCCACTGAAGACAAGTGTGATTTCCAACATGACGCTTTTAGTTTTTACATTTTGAATTGAAAACATGCTATCATTTAACTGATGTCAACTGAATGTGAAAAGACAAGAAACTTTTTTTTTTTTCATTTTTGACATATTAGACATACAAACAAGAGTGAATGCATATTTTTAAATAAAATATTATTTGCAAAGAGCTTAAATGTACTACTAACTATAGGCTATAATTAGACCTAGAACTTCTTCTACCATTCTCCATTCTTATTCTTTATTCACTTCAATCCCTTTTAATATATATATATATATATATATATATATATATATATATATATATATATATATATATATATATATATATATATATATATATATATATATATATATATATATATCACCTGATAGACTGTCTTTTTGGACCCCATAGACTTTCTAAGGCTTTCTAAGTCATACCCATGTTAGACATCATTTAGTCATGCTAGAATTTAGTACCTGATTAGATTAGAACATTTTTTGCTACACAGTTAGTGTTTTATTGTGGTGTATCATGGAGACTGTGATAAAATCAAACCAGAGAAAACTAAAGGGACACTGAAACACATTAGAACTGCACAACATTAAAGGTTCAGTAAGCAATTTCTGAGAAATGCTGTTGAAAAAAAAAAAAAAAAAAAAGTGGATCACCACAACACTACAGCACTCTTATAGCCAGACAGCAATAGTAGAGAGAGAGAGTGAATGAGGGGACATTTGTCGAAAGACAGATGGCTGAGATATTAACAAAGAGGAAAATGTCTAAGGAATTGGAAAAAGCAGGGTTACGATGAGATAAGCTGGGAACCGCGTTAATATTGGAAAAGCTTTCCAGTGGAGAGACATTAGAGAGCATGCCAAGGTTGCTTTGTTTCTGCTCGATAAGTTAGTAATATTGGTTAATTTGGTTTTGCAATGTTTCCGGAACCAAGTTATCCTGTTGTTGTTGAATCACAGCTGATTTAGCATGTTGTTATTTTGGGGGAGGAGCAATGAAGGGAAGGGTGTGTTTCTTTTGGGTAGGGGTGCATTTGTTTGAGTGTTGTTTTTTTTTTAAAAAAAAACAGTGTTTCTCAAAAATCACTTACTGCACCTTTAAGTAAGTTACAAAGTTTACTATCTTTCTTTTACAGCCACTGACAGACCCTCCTAAATTGCAAACAAATTAAAATTTATACTGCCTTATGTGCCTTAAATAGGAACTGAATCTAATAGTTTGGGCTCTGTTAATTTTAATCTTATATATATATATATATATATATATATATATATATATATATATATATATATATATATATATATATATATATATATATATATATATATATATATAAAACATAATTTATAAATTAAATAATGAAAAATTATAAACAATATTATAAAAGCTGGAGTCTGCTAAGAAAATTGAACTGATTTTGAAAAAAAACATCTGAATGGTGGATTGCAATGTAATAAACATTCTACTTGGTGAAATTACTGTAAACATAATGGTGATGTATGTATTTGCAGAACCTAAAGTGAATAGTGTGAATGATGGTGGAAGAAATGTGGCTGCTGGGAATTCTACAAACACAGCAGGATCTACTCCATCTGCAGTGGGTCCAAGTCTGGGTGGACTGTTTGCCGGGGGATTTCCTGTACTCAAATCAGTTGGACAGAGAGAGAAACAGACACATCACAACCTGGGTATTGAAGTCAGATCTATATATTGTCATGCTGAATAAAGGTTTTCAGTGCTGGAAAACTTTTGTATGACTTTTGGATATGGCTTGTTTGTGTTTCAGTGTCTCGTTCCGGCTCTACCGCCAGCCTGAAGCAGCCTCTCTGGAACCCTCCATCACAAGGAGATAGTTTCAGGGGAAGCGCCCCTGACCTTTCCCCCTCCCACAGGCCTTTGGAGAGAACCTCGTCACTGTCTAAAGCTCGACCTATTTCCTCGTACACAGCTCCGCCCTCCCCCAGCCAAACTATACATCCTACTTTCAAACTGTCCTCTACTCCTCCTTCCTCTGCCCCACCCCCTCCTCCACCTCCTCCTCAGGAGCGGCCCAATAATAGACCACCACCTCTACCCACCTGCCCGCCTCCACCTCCTCCTCAAATGGCCAAACCCACTTGGTTACCTGTCCAATCACACTCCATTCCCATGCCCACAACTCCGCCTCCTCCACTGCCTCCCTCGGTTCCTCCGTCCTCACTTCCTGACAGATCATCTGGTGTCTTCTACCCTCCACCCCCTCCACCGCCTCCATCAATCCCTCCATCCTCACTCCCCGACAGGTCATCTGGTGTCTTTTACCCTCCGCCCCCTCCACCCCATCCATCAGTCCCTCCATCTTCTCTCTCTGACAGGTCATCTGGTGTCTTCTACCCTCCGCCTCCTCCACCACCTCCGTCCTCGCTCCCTAACCGCTCATCTGGAGTCTTCTTCCCTCTGCCTCCTTCACCGGGGCCATTAGAAATGAAGGACAGTACATTAGGACCTCCTCCCCCACCTCCTCCTCTTCCTGGTTCATTTGCATGCAGTAACACCTCCTCAGCACCTCCTCCGCTACCTCAGAAAGTATCTTCCTTGCCTTCACCTACATACAGGCCCAGCGTACCACCTTTGCCACCATCCTACCCCTGTAGCGCTCCGAGTAGACGACCCCCTGCTGTGCCAAGATTTGCAGGTAGAAGACTAATGGCCTTTGTTATATATATTTGCAAATATTATATATATATATATATACACTACCATTACAGAGTCGGGATGGCTCGATACCACTTTTTCATGTTCATACCTGAACCATACACACACACACACAATATATACTTACTGCAACATCTGGTAAAATCTTGATTTGAAAAACTATTACAAATATACTATTAGCATACTAAAAGCGTTTCTTTTGAAATGCATGGTGGAGATTTTTAATAGGACAACAGACACAATACTATAGATATTTTGCACAAAGAGCAAAACAGAAGCACTTATGCAAATCCCGGACACATGATGATGCACTTAAAGCAACATGGACAAGCCTCACTCTGCAATAAAAAGTTCATAACAGAGAACATAGAGAAGATATATTGTTTTACATTTTAGAGAGTGTTTTACCATGTTGACTGTAGTAACTGAATGAGACACACTGTTTAAAAATAAAGAATGGCCTCCTTGAATTTAAATTTAACAATGTAATATACTACTGTCTGTTCCTCAAATAAAGCAATTTAATGGCTTCAGAAAACTTAAAATATGGTGCACTAAACTTCTGTGATCTTTTGGTAATGCACAGTATTGAATTTGTACAGATTGATACCTGATTCAGGTCTGTATCAGACCGATACGGAGTATCAGATCATCACATCCCTATTCAAAAGTTTGGTGTCACTAAGATTTTTTAGGAATTTCAGTAAAAATATATAAACATCCTTAAAGGGTTAGTTCACCCAAAAATGAAAATAATGTAATTAATTACTCACCCTCATGTCGTTCTACACCCGTAAGACCTTTATTCATCTTCAGAACACAAATTAAGATATTTTTAATGAAATCCGATGGTTCAGTGAGGCCTCTATAGACAGCAATGCCATTCAAACTCTCAAGGTCCTTAAAGGTACTAAAAACATATTTAAAACAGTTCACGTGGGTTCAGTGGTTCTATCTTAAGCTACGAGAATACTTTTTGTGTGCCAAAAAAACAAAATAATGACTTTTCAATAATATTTAGTCATAGCCGATTTCAAAACACTGCTTCATGAAGCTTCTGAGCTTGTTTCGAATTAGTAATTCGGATCTCCTATCAAACGAATGAAATCACGTGACTTTGCCGCTCCGATTCACTGATTCGATTCGTAAAGCTCCGAAGCAGTGTTTTGAAATCGGCCCATATAGATATTGTTAAAAAG
This sequence comes from Chanodichthys erythropterus, assembly GCF_024489055.1. Classification (NCBI taxonomy): domain Eukaryota; kingdom Metazoa; phylum Chordata; class Actinopteri; order Cypriniformes; family Xenocyprididae; genus Chanodichthys; species Chanodichthys erythropterus. Next base: position 1,147,193 of record NC_090235.1, on the reverse strand, counting down.
TCTTTATTTAGTTTTTCTGGCGCACAAAAAGTATTCTTGTCGCTTTATAATATTAAGATATAACACTGTTTCAAATATGCTTTTAGTACATTTATGGACCTTGAGAGTTTGAATGGCTTTGCTCTCAATAGTGGCCTCGCTGAGCCATCGGATTTCATCAAAAATATCTTAATTTGTGTTCTGAAGATGAACGAAGGTCTTATGGGTTTGGAACTACATGAGGGTGAGTAATAAATTACATTATTTTCATTTTTGGGTGAACTAACCCTTTAAAACAAGAGAAGTCTATGCTAAGAAGCACAATTGCACAAAATATTATAACACTTGTATATATATTTTGAGGATGTATCTATTAATTAATTTAAAAACCAATTTGTTTATTGTTGGCTTTTGATTGTTAGGAAAATTTGTAAGTTTGTAAATTTGTCAAGATGAAGTCAGAAAGTTTTTTAATGTTTTTGAAAGTCTCTTATGCTTACCAGGACTGTGTTTATTTAAACAAAAATGCAGTAAAAACAGTAATATTAATGTGAAATATTATTAGTTAAAAATAACTTACATTTATTTTAGTATATTTTGAAATGTAATTTATTCCTGTGATGGCAAAGCTGAATTTGACAAAGCTAAATTTGAAATGACTCAGAAAAATTGGAAACAATAGTGTATTTGTAAATATGTATATATATATAAATATGTATATGTAATGTAACAAAACCAAACTGATATTAATTATAGGCAGTCATTTATCAAAATTTTGGGATTTACAGGTGCTCCACGGATGGCTCCACCCCCTGCTCCCCCGGCTCGCTCTCCTAACACTGAACTCTCTAGTAGGATCCCGCCTCCTCCTCCTCTCCCACTGTCAGCTCCGCCCAGCTCAGTACGCAACGGACACCTGCACAGTTTAGGTGACTACAAGTCATCATTAATGATGAAGCTAAAGGCCTAAATGGGTTTTACCTTCAAATGAACAGCAACAAGCAGTTATAAATTACCTACAGTAACAATATGATTTGCTAATTGTGTATTTGTATGTTTGTGATCACCCATATGCAAAGCCATTTGATTTAACATGGCATTTCTGTTTTTTTTCCAACTCACAAAGTCTTTGTCTACTTTTCAGATGACTTTGAATCAAAGTTTCACTTCCATCCGATAGAGGACTTCCCCCCTCCTGAAGAGTTCAGGCCCTTCCCACGTACTTACCCCAGCAAGGAGAACAGAGGTACAACAACCTCTTTGTGTGCGAGAGTGTATGTGAGGAAAGGTGAAGTCTCTTCAATGACAGTGCTCACAATGTTGCCTCTGTTCATTTAGACAGGCTTGAGGCAGATGATCTTTTTTTATTTATTTATCTATATACAGTTGTAATATAGCTTTTGCTTTATTCTCTTTACTAAATCTATAAAGCACAGCCTAAAATCAGAATGACAAAAAACAGGTGATAATAAGATGGGGAATAATAAGATGGATGTTGGATGATGGTAGTCCAGAATATATTTAGTATTAATGTGTTTGAATTTGACAGCAGAATAGCATATTTACACACACTAGCTATGTTTCCATCCACCCAGTTTTATGCACATTTTGGGATATCAAATGACAAATTAAAAAAATGCTGGATCGAAATGTCAAGATGCGCATAAATTCTAAAAATGCGCATTAAAAAAGTATGCGCTCAATTGAGGTGGATAATTTTTTATCTAAAAAGGAAGAAGACATGCGCATAAACTGTGATGGAAACACATTTACTGAATAAATCCCTCATTGCGCAACAAAAAACTTGCATGATTTTACCTCATCAGTGAATTTGATTGAATAACTGGACTAACCAGCAGACCAATTTCATTGCACTGCAACTCACATGATCACTCTGAAATGCCTGAGCCATAGTCTGTTATCAAAATTATTTGGTTTTATTCCCTCCCAGAAGCGTCTCAACTTCCAAATTTCCATTTTTATTACAGATATTTTGTGTCAATTTCCCAGGCAGTAAAGATTTTGTTCTCTTGAACACATGAGATAGAAACGTAGCTTTATTAAGCGTTCATTTAAGTGTTTATGCGATTTTCCAATTTTGCCCATAAGTTAAATTCGCAACTTTGGATGGAAACATAGCTAGTGATATTATTAACCCCTTAACTGTCACCGTCCCACAGGTGGGACGTTTGCCATTACATATTTAAAACAGTAATATTCTATACTAAACCTAAACTAATCTTGACAAACTATATATCATTTGAAAGCTTAGAATCTCTAGTTTACATATTTTCAAAATAAATTACAGAGGAGCAGTAATTTATCAATTTGCAACAAGCATATTTTCATACTCATAAGGCATGTTCAGACCTTTATTTTGAAATTGCGATGAACATGAAAAATCATTAAAGATTGGTTGAAACATGTTTGTTTTCATGCCAAGAGTTCCAAAGATAACATCCATTCAATTTTTTTGAGAAAAAAAGGTCTGAAAATGTTTTTAATAGAAAAAAAAAAAACACATTTATGTTTGTGGCGGCGATCTATAACCTACATACATGTTATTTTTATGTTTATTAGAGGCTGAATTCATATCAAATTCTGCCAAACTTCCCATACTACTTCTATGTAGGATGTCTACTTCATAAATTGTATGAAAATAATGGAAATATATGGTTCAGATCACTCAAACCATATATGGAAATGGAGGCGCCTTTATATGGTCACCAATGGAGCTTGGTTGTCATCTAGTGAAAAAGTGTGGTACTGCGCCCAAACAAAATCTTACTGAAAGCTCATTTTTTGAGATATCAACCTGAAATTTGGAACACAACTTGTTCAGATTTTTGGCTTTGATTTCCTTGCAGCTTTAGAGTAAAACTTGTTTTGTAAAATATATATTTTATATAAAATATAAAATATTATATTTTTACATTTTACATTTTCATAAACTTAAACTTCTATAACTTTTTTTCTGTTTCACATAAGTTATTTCACATTTACAATAATCTGCCAAATTTCATCTTTAAAACAAGACCAGCCTTATGTCTATACTCTAAAGTATTCTTGAATTACAACCATTTAAGTTTGGATAGTGCATTTTCTTGTCTAAAAAAAAAAGTGAGTGTGACAGTTAAGGGGGAGATGTCAGTTAGTTGGTAGACAACCACTGACCTAAAGGTACTGTTCAAAATTGTGGGATCAGTAAGATTTCTTTCTTTCTTTATTTTTTTAAAGAAATTAATACTCATGAAAATGCATTAAATTCATTAAAAGTGAGAGTAAAAACATTTATAATGTTACAAAATATTTCTATTTTAAATAAATGCTGTTCTTTTAAACTTTCTATTCTTAAAAGAATTCTGAAAACAAAATGTATAACTGTTTTCCCAATATATTGAGTTGCACTGTTTTAAAGATTCCTAATTATAAGAAATGTTTCTTGAGCAGCAAATCAGCATATTAGAAATCTTCCAAAGGATTGTGTGACACTGAAGACTGGAGTAATATATTTAAAAAGAAAACAATTATTTCAAATTGTAATAATATTTCAGTTAGTTACTTTTGTTTTTAATGCATTTTGATCAATTAAATGCAGCCTTGGGGAGCATAATATACTTCTTTCATAAAACATGTTACTGACCCCAAACTTTTGAACAGTATAATAGTGTATATTGTATACAAGTATCTGTTTTAATGCAACCAGCCTGTTTCAGAACCAGATTCAAAAGTTGAAACAATACAAAACTGCAAATAAATAGTTTTATCAGTTCCTCAGTTGATTGGTTTCGTTTAAAACACAGAAACACTGAAACTACCTGTCTTATTGAAAATGAACTATTCCTGTTTTGTTTTCACAGTCAACCCACAACCTCCTGCTATGAGGACTCATTTAAGATGAAACATGAAGCTTGGTATAACCTTTATCAGGACAGTTTTTAAGCATCATTTTCATCGTCAATGAAGAACAGCAGCCAAATCTGTAGGTCAGATCAACTCAATTAGCAGCACCACATTATCCATGAAAACATTTTAGTTTGATGTACAATTAGTATACTTTTTTTTTTTTTACCATGAATATTTCAAGAATGAGTTTCCCCATTATAGCTGCAGCCCTGTTAAAATATCTCATTCTTATTAAAAGTGTTTATCTATCTTTTTAATCTTCTTCATTCAATAATAAGTGCTTTAACATTTAATGTATCTGGAAAAAATGTATTATCCTAATAATTCCAACTAATTTTGCTTATATCTGACAAGGCTTTTATTAATTATCCCATCAGCTGTCAACATACCCTGAAAATTATGAAACTACTAATAGAATAAACATAAGAAATTAAAACATGGCTTAACAAAATAAAGTGTTGAATCTGTGATTGCAGATTAGAGAAATCTTGCTGACAAATGAAGGCCATCCATTTGTAAAAGGGAAGAAAGTTCACCGAGCAGTAATAGTGAAACAGTGTGTGAGAATGGTGGTGAGAATAAATGATTAAAATAGACGAAACTATAGATATAGTAAATGAAATTACATTGCTAAAACTAAAACATGTGAGGTTTTTAGGCAATATTGACCTGTTTTTATTTCTTGTGGCTGCCTTTGTTACTGAATCTTCATCTATCTCATCAAATCAAGACTTTCTGAAACACCAAAGAATTACTCTTTGATTTCCCTCATTCTATATTTTATTTTTACATCTATCTGTATTTGAAATCTCTGCCAGTATGAAATGCTGTATTAAAGCTCTGAAAACAGAATAATTCTCATGCGAGACACTGGGAAACAGTGCCACTCACTGGACATGATTGCATTTTATTCCTCTGACTGAATAAATTATTGTTTAACCCAAGTAAACATTACAAGACATACTTTTTTCTGTGAAAAATGATCAAGCAGAGAATTATTAGGTATCAGTTCATAAAAGTCTACACACAGTTCAATAAATAAATAAAAAAAATACAATGAATACCTGCTTTTACAATACATGCTTTACAATGCACATACCATCAAAATACAGCTTAGTCTGTTGTTCCTTGAGAATAAGAACATGTTATGTCTATGGAAACATGCACAAATTTAATCATGCATTTGCAACACCAAACCAATAAATACGTTTCATATAAACATATTATACATTAATTTAAATCATAATAATTTCATTACACAGCTTCATACTTAAAATATTCATCCTCCAGCTCAGCTGCCATTAAAAACATACAAGAATCAAAGAACAGGTGCTGCAAATAGTGCAGTACCCGCTGAGTTGTACCTTATAGTGTGTGTGTGTGTGTGTGTGTGTGTGTGTGTGTGTGTGTGTCTAGAAGAGTGTGAAGGGGGCGAGGGAGACAGAAACAGCCAAATCCTCTCAGATCATCCGCTAAATACTGTTGATCTCAGCAGGCTCTCTCTCATATCTGTGTGTGTGTCTGTGTGAAACTTTTGTAGGCCTCAGGTCCTGTATTTACAGCCGGTTGAGTCGATGAAACAGGAGTCAGTGCACCTGAGCTGTCCAAAGGTGCTATGTGTACAAAAAGATAGAGACATTCATTATATTGGGTGTTGACATTAAATACTTTTGGGAAATTGGCATGTCCTGAGGTGTGACATGCTGTACTCCATCTAAAACTATTTTAAAAAGGATTTTGCATCTCTAAAATTAATAGAAAGCATAGAAATGTGTACTTTTCAAATTTTATAGTCACACCCAGGACCTTTTGCGAATTGGTAAAAGATTATTAAAAATATATTTAAAATAAATATTTAAATAAACAAAGCTGCAGTCTGTAAGTTTTGCCTCTTTGTCGCCATCTCTCTTTGAAACCTGCAATTGCAGTTATTTGCGGAATTATCATCTTTACATGGGTTGTGCATCAGCACGGCTCCTGAGTGTGGATGAATCTAATGTTTGCAGTCAGTCACCGCATCGGTGTGGATACTGTACTTTGGAATCACAGATTCTACGTCTTAGAAGTATGACCAAAAATAAAAATTTTCACCAGAAAAAGTCATCTGAACAAGTAAGTAACATGTCTGCCACTTTTGTTCTGATTGACTGAGAAAAAAAGTGTTACAATAAATCGTGCTGCCAATGGTGATTAAATCTAATGATTGCTAAGCTCGGATCACGTCAAACCGTGCTAATTATTATTATTGTTATACTTTGTGCTCAAATTGTTAATGTTAACTACATCAGCATCGTGTGACTGTGTATTTAGTGTGTATTAGCGTTACCTGTATTTCAATTTCTGTAGCCACCCACAGTCTGAAGTCTTTTGCTTTTGACTACGGGTGAATCACCAGTTGTCACTGATGATTGTCATTTGGATCTTTCTGGATTTCAATCCGCCATAAAAATTAAAGTTTAATTATTGCAGCTACTGTGAGAAAAGGCAATAAATGATCTGCTACCAGCAGCATCCTCACATGCCATATTGCCTACTAGCCGGGACTCCTTCATGTAAAAAGACGTGATGTAATGACGCAAAGACGAATGGCTGCATGCTCAAATTTCCCATGGAAACCAACCGGTACCACTCTTAATAGAAAACGATATTACAAGCTTACCGTTGTGAATCGGCCCAAGGTAAGGAGATAGTTTTCAACTGGTTATTTACTTGCTCAAAAATTGAAAAGTTACGGACTGCAGCTTTAAATAATAATTAAAATTACACTTAAAATCTGTTGATTACAAAAAGTACCCAATATGCATATGACATTGTGTGTGTTGTATGCATACCCCGGAAGATATGATTTGCAGGTCTGGTAGCCGAAGTCTTTCCCATCACACTCTTCCACACCCTTATTACGATATCCATCTCCACAGTATGCCTTTTTACAGCCTACCCACAGAGACAGAGATAAAGAACAGGAAAGAGACAGAAGTGGAGTGAGTGAAGACAGACTGAGAAAGAGGAGAATTAAGACACACTCAAAGTATGAACAGGAAGAAAATGTGAGTGCTGCATTTCTGTGTAAAATGGAAATTATTTACACACCTTCAACACAAGATAAATGTACTGCTAATTAATTTTACATTTAGGCATTTTTCTTATTAGCTACAGTATGTGATGGTTTCTGGGATTACGTGACTCACCTATGCAGTCATCCGTAACAACCTTGTTTCCGTCGTCACATTCCTCCCCATTGAGTTCCTGCAACTTTCCATCGCCACAGACTCCATTCCCATCCCTCATCCTCTCTGTCGCCTGTAGAGGCATCAGCTAGAATACAAACAAAAGCTCCTATTCCCAAAATGCCTGTCTGGCACCATGTTTCATGGCATTGTATTTAAAATGGTCCCATACCTGAATGGGCTCCCATCCAGTTTTATCTTTGAAGTAAAGAGACCTCTGATCCTTTCTGAAGGCGAAAGCATTCTCTTCGTGGAGACCTTTTAGCTCTTCCTCACTGCTCACAACGAATATCTGATCAGGAAACACAAACTGATTATAGAAGCAGATATAAAGAGGCTTATTGATTCCATTAGAAACAGGCAAAGTAAATCAGATCTGATGGTAAAATTTGGCTTGTTGGATGTGAACAATGTGTGTGTGCATCAGGTTTCGCCATCATCATAGGGAGCAAACGTACCCACAATGATAATAAAACCCGAAATCATCTGGAGCTCCTCGCAATGAAAACAGCTCAATTTAGAGACTAAATACTGTCTTAATAAATATCTAAAAATACCAAAAGGTTACTCTAAGGGCTAGGTGTAGTAGGGTTACTAATTTACTTAAAGCTGCTGTCCATGATTTTTGGCCCTATAGCGGTTAATAAACAGAACTGCACGCATCTTGCGGAAGAACATTCTAGCCGGAGCTACTTTTCTCTGTGTATGTCTATGGCGAGATACTCTGCGGCGAGTCCTACCAGTCCGCTCTGAAAAAGTTCGAATATAAACACTTATTATAAGTGTAGCATGATAATTCAAAATAAGACAAAAACACGGTTTGGAAAATGAATTCATGTTCTACATTCTCATTATATTATTTTTGTACATTTTGAACACGAAAAAAGTTGCGGACAGCAGCTTTAAAGTCAACATGAAATTGACTTAATTGATTAAGTTTCTGGTCTTATTGTGAACGATTCATCAGTGCATTTTATTCCAAAGAAAAAATGGTTTGTCTTTGTCATTTTTAAGCAAAATATAATCATCAAGCTCAATCATCCTATAAAATTACATTCCTTTTGGCAAACTGGCATTGAGTCGTGTTTCATTCTTGTATGTAGCGCCCACTTCCGAATGGATAAAATCAAGTTTCTTTCGGAAAATCTTTCACCTTACATTACAGAAGTAACATGTACATTTAATATAAAAACAATAGAAGTAAATGGAAAGTCCTCAGTCATGAGTTTGTGTGGCTTACCACTGGAACTTTGTCATATTTGTTACGGTGTTGTAATGGGGCACTGGGTGGACTGAGAGAAGGGAAGCTGCAATCACAGACTCCAGGAAGACCGGGCAATCCCTTCTCACCTTTTTCTCCAACTACAAAAAGCCCTGTACATCATGAGATCCCAAAAACCAAAAGCAAATATATCACACTTGAATATTAAGCTAAAGCAGTAATACACTGATTTATTTATTAAAATATCTGCTGAAAAGACCAGAATGTAGAAATACTGTCCCCAGAATTTAGATAAATGTCACAAAAACTCAATGTAGATCTTCATGAATAATTAATTAAAAAAATAGTTTTTAGTTTTAAAAGATGCTAAATGTTTTTCTATAGTAATTATAATTAGCTTCATATAAAAACAACAGAAGTCTATGGTATGCCCTCATTTTTAATAGCTAAATACACGTGTCGGTGTGTGTGTATGTGAGCATGTATGTTTTCTCACCAGATGCAGGTACCCCAGGAGGTCCTGGGTGGCCCCTGGGTCCAGGTGGACCAATGGGACCCACTGGCCCCGGAAAACCTCTCTCCCCATAAGGCCCCTATATCAATAATTATAAGTTGATAAGTCTTTTATGCTCACCAAGGCTGCATTTATTTTATATATTAGACATTTATTAAAAATAGTACTATTGTGAAATATTACATATTCTTTTCTATTTTAACATATTTTAAAATGTAATTTATTCCTGTGATGGCAAAGCTGAATTTTCAGCAGCCATTTCTCCAGCCTTCAGTCTTCGTTCAGAAATCATTCTAATATGCTGATGGTGCTCAGAAACATTTTTCTTATTATTATTAATGTTGAAAACCATTCAACAAATCTTTTGTAACAATATAAAAGACTTTACTGTTACTTTTGATCAATTTAAAGGATTAGTTCACTTCAGAATTAAAAGTTCCTGATAATTTACTCACCCCCATGTCATCCAAGATGTTTATGTCTTTCTTTCTTCAAGCTACATATTTTACTTCATAACTTTTTAAATATGGATATTTTTTTTTACACAAACGCATCGCTTCGCTTCAGAAGGCCTATATTAACCTTCTGGAGCCGAGTGGAATATGTTTATGATGGATGGATGTGGACGGAGACACTTTCTTCAGCTCATACTCGTTTGGTAACGCATACTGCCATTATAAATCTCGGATGTGTCAGGATATTTATTAATATTTTTCTGATTGTCTTCATCAAAAAGAAGAAAGTCATACACACCTAGGATGGCTTGAGGGTGAGTAAGCTTGGGGTAATTTTTATTTGAAAGTGAACTAATCCTTTAAGGTTTTTGAGGAAAACATTCAAGGATTTTTCTCCATATAGTGGACTTTTCAATGCAGCTTCAAAGGGTTCTACACGATCCCAGCTGAGGAATAAAGGTCTAGCGAAAGGATCGGTAATTTTCTAAAAAAATAAAAATGTATGTACTTTTTATCCAAAAATGCTTGTCTCGCACTAGTTCTGCGATGCGCCACGCATTACGTAATCATGCTGGAATGGTCACACGTGACGTAGGCGGAAGTACAACGGTAGGGCAAAAAACACCATCTCATTTTCTCCTCCAACTTCAAACGTCCCGTTTTTCCTGGGACAGTCCTGTATTTGAGCTCCATTTTTAATTGTGTCCTGACTTATTAAGAAAAAAAATCATATTTTGTCCCATATTTCATCTTTCCTAAAATTACTTTACAATTGGGTAATCATAGAACGAGACAGCCCAATCAATTCGTCATAGAACAAAATTACCATCTAATCACAATTCATTATTAACTTTCCGTTAGTAAAGGCTGGATAGGCGGAATCGTGCTGAATGACACGCACCAGAAGCACTCTCTCTTGCTCACTTTCTCTTTTCTTTGTGCGCGATACCAGCTCTCTCAGACAGTGTGCGGTCAATTCCCCTTGTATGATCAAATGCACACATAGTTTTTCAGAATGTCCTTCATGTGGAGTATCTCACGTAAATTCAGTCTGTTATAACTTATGGCTTAAGTGGACGTAAACAGGTGGGTGAAAATCAGATATGTGTCAGTATATTACATCCATGAATTCGGTCTTAAAGGGACAGTAGCCTAATTAAATATTTGTCTGTCATTGATGTTAATCAAACAACAAAAGATGTTAAATAAACATATGCATGGTAAATAAACCTACGGTATCTGAAAAACAAGTTTATTTAATTTGTATCTCCATCATATTTATCGTATTTTTTGTAAATTTCTTTATATATATAAAATTGCTTATATCATGGTCATATTGCCCACCCCTTGCTCACCCGTCCCATATTCTACCATGAGAAATCTGGTCACCCTACTTTGAAGCTGCATTGAAACTGCTGTTTCAACCCGCTGTACCTCGGTGAAGTCCATTATATGGAGAAAAATCCTGGAATGTTTAAAAAAAAACCCTTAACCTTAATTTCTTTTCGACTGAAGAAAGAAAGACATCTTGGATGACATGGGGGTGAGTAAATTATCAGGAAATTTTAATTCTGAAGTGAACTAATCCTTTAATGCATCCTTGCTGAATAAAAATATTTATTAAAAAGACAATATACAACAACAAAAAAACATACCAACCCCAAATATTTAGATGGTAGTATACAAAGTCAATGCATCAAACTGTTGCTGGTCTTGAAATGACATTCAAGTCTGAGGCCTATGCAGTGATCTAAGGAACATTAAACATGTATGTCACGGCGCTGGGCTGAATGATAGTAGGAATCTAAGGCCTACGGTAACAGTCCAGGTATTTCCCAGCAGTTAGTAAAGACATTCCCAGGAAGTGCCTAAACACAGTGTAATACAAGAGATTGGAAACATGATCGGCAGGGCTGGACTCAACATCAGAGGCCCTGCTGGTCCAAATCCAGCTACCAGCATGGTGAGATTTTCAGCTTCTTATGTTACTTTCGAAATGACACACACACACTCACACAGTTACAGACTGACCCGCTGACTGAGGCAGACGGGTTAACCGTGTGCACATGTGGGTTTTAAATATGTCTGAAGCTTCTTCCGCCAATAATCCAGTCCCTTATTATCACTCAAGATCTCAATATCAAAACAAACTAGAGGAGATCTGATGCCCTGTCGAGTGCTGTGTGTGTTCTCACCTGTTTGCCTCTCTTGCCCGGTCGTCCTGTAGGACCACGCTTCCCTGAGACGCCAGGCTCACCCTTGGGTCCCATTTCACCCTGGGGGATTGACGAGGAGGTTCAGAGAGAAGGATCAGTGACATCCAAAACATATTATCGTGACATGCATGACGTTGATTTTAAAGGTTAAAATGTCACATAATACCTTCTGTCCCAGCATCCCAGGCATGCCATTTGCTCCCTAAAGAAAGCAGACCAGATACACACATGAATATGAGTTTAAACTTAACGGAGGGAAGCTAGCAGGAGCTGTGCATGTAAACCTCACTCCCCTGGCCTCATGAGATGCGTTAGCGACTGACGCTAGAGACTGCGGTTATTAGCGTCCTTGTTAGCGTGCCCGCCTCCCATGCCAGTTCGAATCCCGCTCGGAGCGGATTTAGTAGGACCGGTTACATTTGGTGCTGTGACCTGGATGGGAGTGAGGTCTAGGGGGGGGGAGTGTAACAAAGGAAAGCTAGAAAGAGCTGTGTGTGTAAACCTCTATCCCCTGTCTCAATAGGTGTGCTAGCCAGGGCTGGAGACAGAGGTTCGAATCCCACTTGGAGTGGGACCGGTTATATTTGGTGCCATGACCCGGATGAAAGAGAGGTTTAGGGGGTGAGTGTAACAGAGACAAGCTAGTAAGAGCTGTGTATTTAAACCGCAATCCCCTGCCTCAAAAAGGTGCGCTAGATGGTGCCGGAGATGTCGGTTCGATTCTTGCTCAGAGACGGGTTGAGTGGGATGAGTTATATTTGGTGCCGTTACCCAGATTGGAGTGAGGTTTAGGGGAGTGTAATGGAGGCAAGCTAGTAAGAGCTGAGTGTAAACCTCACTTCCCTTCCTCAAGATGTGAACTAGAGATTGCTGCCTTTAGCATCTTTGTTAGCATGCCCACCTCCCATGCCAGTTCAAATCCAGCTCAGAGGGGGCTGAGTAGGACCGGTTACATATGTTTACACTTAGATTCTACATATTCATGTTGAACAGAGAACAAAAATCTTATATGTGATTTAGGGTATACTCACACTAGGCACTCTGAACTGTGCCCGAGCAAGTTTGACCCCCATAGCCTGGTTCGTTTGACTAGTGTGATCGCCTCGTACCATGCCCGGGAACTTAACCATCGCTGGCCTGCTTGAAAGAGGTGGGCCAGAGCTCGGTTCAGGACAACTGCATTCGGGTTTGGTTCAAGGCAACCATGCCAAATGTGAGTACACCCTTAGAAGCTACACTGTTCTGGGTGCCAGTGTATTCTAAGTGCTTTAGGCTACGTTCACAAAGCTGCAGAATATGGTTGTCAGTCTTGTATTTGAGTCCTAAATACAGTTACGCTCATACACAGTACGGTTATTTACAGGAGTGACAACCGCATTCTATAACCAAACTCATACCTGTAAATTTTCATGACACACAACTGCATTCTTGGAATATCCGTGCTGTGTGAACGAAACCTCACTGGACAACTAGTTGTCTATCACGTCATACAGTGCAAGAGAGACACTCTACTGGTGGCTATGGTGTTCTATATGGTTGATAGGTGGTTGGATGTGTTTAAAATGTTTTCGCATGTTTCTCATTGGTTCTTTGGTTGTTAAGGTGTTCTGAGAGATTGCAAGGTGGTTGAAATCATGATGTAAGCATTTTAATGTGTTGCTACGTGGTTGCTAGGGTGTTCTGGGTGGTTACTAGGTGGTTAATATCATGTTGTAAGCATGTTGCTACTGGGTTGCTAAGTTGTTCTGGGTGGTTGTTATTGTATTCTAAGTGTTTTAGAGGTTTATGGTATGTTCCAAATGTTTTAACATGTTGATTTTTTGGTTCTTTGGCTGCTAAAATGTTCTGAGTGGTTGCATTTTAAAGTGTTGCTATGTGGTTGCTAGGATGTTCTGGGTGGTTGCTTAGAGGTTGATGTTTAGAAAATGATTCTGTGTGTTGCTCTTTGGTTTCTACGATGTACTGAGTGGTTGCTAGGTGGTTGCAAGCATGTTGTAAGCATTTTTAAGTGTTGCTATGTGGTTACTAAGGTATTCTGGTTGGTTGCTTACATGTTGCTAAGGTGTCCTGGTGTGGTTCCTAATTCCTAGATGGTTGCTAATGTGTTCTAAGTTGTAGATGCTTGCATGTTGCTATTTTGTTGCATAGGATGTTCTGAGTAGTTGCTAGGTGGTTGCTAGTGTGTTGCTATTTGGTTGTTGGTGATGTTTTGAGAGTTTGTTCTATAAATATTAGTGTTTCTATTTTGCTGCTAGGGGAAACACCATTAATAAGGAACTCTAAAAACTGGGTCTGATGTGATTGCATGCTTAATCACCTTGTCTCCTTTTGGACCTGTAGGACCAAAATTCCCCCGTGCTCCCTGAAACCATAAGAATAAGTTTAGAGAAGTAATTACAGTCAGTTAGACTTCAGTTCCATATTGTACAAAGTAGTGTTGTCAAAAGTACCGACTTCAGTACCAAGTCGGTACTGAAATTTATAAAAAATGCGACGCTTTGAGCGCTGTTGAGCAGATTCGTAAACACCTGATTCTTAAACGCGCTCATCGGATATGCCTGTGATTGGCTTCAATGATTAATGCACGGGAGCATTTGAAAGCGCACAGAAAAGTTTGAATTTGAAAGCGGGAGCAGACTGGTCCGTGATAGACGGCTGCTTTCAAATGCTCCCGTGTGTATCTGTGTAAGCGCTCAGTGAAGCGCGTCATTAATGAATGTTTACAACATGTTTTTGAAGCGTTGATCATTGAAGCCAATCGCAGACATATCCGATGAGCATGTGAACACAATGGCCAATCAGAGGTGTTTATGAATCTTCTCAACAGCGCTCAAAGTGTGAGATTTTTAAAATTCTCGGTACTTTTGACAAGTCTAGTACAAATGTAAAGAAACATTTAATTTCAGTTTAACAGACAAACTGTACCTTCTCACCCTTGTAGCCTGACAAGCCCTAATGGGACAGAGAAGAAGACAATTATTATTTCCGTTGGTTCTTTTCTCATTGATAGGTGAGATGAAAAAGCATTTCTGTAATAACCAAAACAGCACAACAATAAGATGCCAATCCTTCTACTGTACACCAGTTACACCTGGAGAACATGACTCACCTTAGGTCCAGCTGGTCCCCTCATTCCTGGCATTCCCATTAGTCCTGGGTCTCCTTTCTCTCCCTGCCAATGAGGTCATATAAACAGTCAAAAAGGAGCTATTTTATATATCTATTTGTGTCCATTTCTCCTGATAAAAGAGGCATCAGTCAAGATCGACACAATTCTTTTCCCGCCATTAACAGAATTTTCCGTCATTTGAGACAACGCTTGCCGCCACTGACAGAATTTTCTTGCTTTCCCTGTTTTCACTGTTATATGGTAGGGGGCGCTATTACAACTTCTGAAAGAGTAGAGAATCTTCGGATCAAAACAAAGGCAAAAAAGGAGAAGATACAAGTGATAAAAGCATTGCTTATACACTTGTAGTCTTTAGACTAAACATACTAAACATATTGCACGTTCAGAACTTCAGATATTCATACTGCAAAATAATCTGGGGGCTATGAAAGTTTTGTGAAAATGATCAAAAATGCTTGTGGTGACTGGCAACTTTTTAAAAACGCGCTGGTGGAGAAAGAGTAAATCTAAGACTCGGCGGTTACTTTGATGCAGTCATTTACAATAATGTTTAAGACCAGACATTTCAAGTGTATATATGGATAGATTACTATGGTCAGTTGGAGTACAGAGGTAAAACTCACCCACCTTAGGTCCCTCTGGGCCAGGCAGCCCTGCAGCACCTGGTTTCCCTGGCAGACCCCGACGCCCAGTACGACCCTACAAAGACAAAGGGAAGAAATAGTTATGTACTATACACAACTTTTATACACCCACTGCAACCCAGCCAGATCTGGCAATGTGGCCGAAGTGCTGAGTGTACAGAGCAGATTTAATCAAAGACAAACCACCTACTCAGCATCCCTGCCTCTCAGCAGTCCTCTTCATTCCTTTAAAACATCAGCCTCTCTAATCTTTCTTCTTCTTTTTGAATGCCTTCCAGGTTCTTTACTCAAACACTCTCTTTCTCTTGCTTTTAACACTAGATTCTATCCCCACTGTACTGTAAAAAGTAACTTTATTTCTGGTCTTGTTTTGCAACAAAACCATCTACAAAACAAAATACTTTAGAAGTAAAATTGTGTAAGATAAAAGTATTAAGCAATGAGAGGCTGAGTGTTTCATGGGTAAATTGTGTTCTTAGCGTAATGCAAAGCCTTTACCAATGGTAAAATCATGGTGAAATTAGTGATGCACAGAAATTAGTAACATAAGTTATAAAACACACACACACACACACATATATATATATATATATATATATATATATATATATATATATATATATATATATATATATATATATATATATATATTTATATATTTTTTTTTTTTTTTTTTTTTTTTTTAAATATTAAAAAATCTCACTGATTTCTAATTAATAGATATATTCTTAAAGATATTTTTCTCTGAAAATAAGTGTTATAATCGTATGCAATTTCTTTTAGGGATATTTTTTACTGGAAATCAAGATAAAATAAAAAACTTATTAAGATTAAAATTATTAAAATCATATCCCATATATCATCCTGTGTTCCAAACTTCTTCCCCTCTTTTTGCTTGAGGTGCTTGAGAGTTCAGTGCAATTAAATAGCTGTGTATGTTTTGAATGAGAGCAGCAGTGCAGGACTGAGATTAATGTCTGAGTTCAGCACTAAGTGATATTACAGGGCAGAACTGCAGTGGACTGCAGCCAATGAAACAGCACCCTGTAAAACTATTATATGCACCAAGAGAGCATGTCATAAACAGCGTACAGGACTGCAAAATGAAACCTGTCTCATCATAAACACAGACATTTTATATGAAATAAAAGAAGTGTGAACCAAGACTTCTGTTCCATATGTGCTCTATAAAGACTGGAAAACATCTCTGACTTTTTATTATTACTGGTGGTATCCATGCATCTGGCACAAGTACAGTACTTCAGAAGATCAAAGATGAGAATCTGACCTTTAACCCTGGTCGTCCTATGTCACCCTAAAGTAAAAAACAAACAAACAATTCCTTCAGTTTCATAATAGATTTCAAAACTAACAGACCTTGAAGCATTTGATTCCTCTTAAAGGTGCAGTAAGCGACTGATTGGACCGAGCAGCACAACAAACTTGTAACCAATCAGCAGTAGGGGGCGTGTCCACTCATGATGGGGGTGGAGAGAGAGTGAGGAAGAGGGAGATTTGAAGGACTGTAGAAAGAGAGATAGCTAAAAGACATTACAAAAGAGAAAAGCTCAGAGGAATATCACAGGGAAAAGAAGGGTCATGATCAGGCAAGAGTTTTAGGACCCACGTTAATATTAGAAATGCTTTCCAGTGCTGAAGAGACCTAAGCAGGGAGGCCTGAAAACGGATACGTTGTTTCTGCTCCATCGTGAGTAACATTGGTTTTGAGTGTGTGCTCTTGGCGACTAACAACAAACTCTTGCTTGTATTTACTCATGTACTGTAAGTTAATTTTTTGTTCCTCCTTGTTGTTTGTTTGTCATCTTCGCTTTATTTTCTCACAAAGCTTTATTTTGCTTTGCTTCTGCTATATGATAAAGAGACATCCACTCTTGCATTGCATATTTGTGTATTTTAGGGGTGGAGCAGTGAAGGGAGGGGTGTGTTTGTTTGGGTTGATTTAAAATATCAGCAGTGTTCAACAATGATTCTCAGAAATCGCTTACTGCACCTTTAACCAGATGTTTAACCATCTCACCTTATCTCCTTTGGGTCCCTCAATCCCTGGAATGCCACTGTGACCCTAAAACAAAGAGAAGTTGTATTTTGTTCTCATTTAGTTGTCTGGGGAGGGACTTCAGTACCTTTTCTTGTTCCTTACCTGTGGTCCAATGGGTCCAGGAGGCCCTGGTGGTCCCATCACACAACGTTCCTTCACCTGCTCCTCATCCTTCTCTTTCTCTCTTATCCTCTCCACAGGCCTAGACAAGGCCTTGAAAAACAGATAAATGGTAGATTGAAGGGATAGTTCACCCAAAAATGAAAATTTGATGTTTATCTGCTTACCGCCAGTGCATTCAAGATGTAGGTGACTTGGTTTCTTCAGTAGAACACAAATGATGATTTTTAACTCCAACCGTTACCGTCTGTCAGTCAAATAATGCTAGTGGATGGGAACTTCTACTATAAGAGTAAATAAAACTTGCATAGACAAGTCCAAATTAAACCCTGCGGCTCGTGATGACACATTGATGTCCAAAGACACGAAACGATCGGTTTGTGCGAGAAATCGAACAGCATTTATGTAATTTTTAACTCTAATACACCACTATGTCCAACGGCATTCATCACTCAATTCGTGAGGTATGATCGCGCTCTGACAGCGGCAGTGATGTCTTGCGCATATACTTCAATGAGAGCGAGACATCACTGCTGCTGTCAGAGCGCGATCAGACCTCACGAATCGAGTGATGAATGGCGTTGGACATAGTAGTGTATTAGAGGTAAAAAATGATATAAATACTGTTCGGTTTATCACACAAACCAGGACATCAATGTGTCGTCACGAGCCGCAGGGTTTAATTTGGACTTGTCTATGCAAGTTTTATTTACTCTTATAGTAGAAGTTCCCATCCACTAGCATTATTTGACTGACAGACGGTAACGGTTGGAGTTAAATATCATCATTTGTGTTCTACTGAAGAAACAAAGTCACCTACATCTTGGATGCGCTGGGGGTAAGCAGATAAACATCAAATTTTCATTTTTGGGTGAACTATCCCTTTAACAGATCATTTTTTTTTTGTGGCTAGAATTATGCATACTAATATTGTGTCACTCACAGACTCTCTTTTCCAGACACCAGGAGGGGGCAGGAACAAAGGAGGAGGAGGCGGGGCCAGCAGACAACAAGGGTCAAATCTTTTCAAAACATCATGTGGATCCCGAGCTAAAGTATAAACCACACAACCAACCAGATGACATAGAATTAAGCATTATCAATAATCTCATTGGCCTGGAGTGAAATAGCACTGTGATTTAGCTGAAGCGTTCTTAATGCAGTATTGATGAAAAATCCCCCACCTCACATACAAACAACTTAATGGAGAATGGATACATATGGATATGTGCATTTATGGATGAATGACAACACAGGTTTAAACATGAGACTCAAGCAAGGCAAACAAAAGTCTGACAAAACATACAAAACCTTTAATTTGAAATATAAAAATTAATCATAGACACACATGCTGACATACTAATTGTATTAAAGGTACAATTTGTGATATTTTTTTCCGCTAGAGGTCGCTAGAAGCCTATTCAAAACAAAGGCGTAGTTTGATGACGCCAAGTTTTAGAGCGGAAACTTGGGACATGTGGTCTCCATCTCAACGGACGGTGCAAAAGAATAGGGATTGGAGTCTGGAAGAACTCATGTTCGTGGATGCGATTATTAACGTTAACTGTAGTATGAAGCAGAGCAGGACCGAGTGTTGCGGGAGCTGAACGAGGAGCTGGAGCGATTGATCAACACACGCCTCACAAGCAGCGGGACTTTTATTATGACACAGTCGCCGGCGCCGCTTCCGCTTTTCCGGTTATGAGTTTACGGGAGCTGTCCTTGTCGACAGAACCAGCGGCAGATGGTAAACAGTAATTATGTTCCATAAATAAGTAACACAATCCACCATAAAACGTGCAAGAAGTAAATAAGGAACTGCTTGAAGCAAGCTAGTGGTTTGCTGGACGCTAGACACTACTTCCGCATTTGTCCACGGCACTGATGTCATGTGGTTTCTACGTCAGTAAAGGCGGTAACAAAGTAACTGACGTCATTGACAGGCGACTGCACTGCCCCGTGTCACTGTTTAGAATGGGAATTTTCTCATGATTTACAAGTAGTTGAAAACATTAGAGATATTGTTTGTAATCAGCTGGACAAAATATATAACACTAGCCTAGTGGTTTTTGGATATTTTACTGCAAAGATTTTACATATTGTACCTTTAATTACTGTAAGCATACATTTTATGAAGGTCATGACAGAGTTAACAGTGCATATATAGGAATAACAAGCCCTTCAATAGCTTTGTTTATTTATTTTATTTATAATCATTTTT